>NC_054712.1:55860764-56042457 GCF_016097555.1 Gigantopelta aegis | reverse complement strand
TATGTATTTTTGTTTATATATGAACAGATGAGCTGTAAAGCTTAATGTGAATAAAGAACTTTGAGCTCAGTGAGATGTCCTCTACCAAATAGCAAAGGAATTTTGGATGAAACTTTCACAACAATTAAATACCTAATTAGAACTAATTAACATTTGACCTCTTCTTAAGTGCACTTTGCCGCAATATTTTTTTTCTCTCTTAAATGGGTAATTCTGAATCGGGTGAGCATACTCTACATTTTACATTTGGTTACAAGGATGGAACTTTCACAACCATTAAATCCCTAATTAGCACCAATTAGAGTCGTTCTTAAGTAGCCTTTCCCGCTAAATATTTTTTCTTAAGTAGTGGATTTGGGCTCAGTGAGATGTCCTCTATCAAATAGCAAAGAAATTTCGGATGGAACTTTCACAACAATTAAATCCCTAATTAGCATTAATTAGCATTTGACCTCTTCTTAAGTGCACTTTGCCGCAATATATATATTTTTTTAATTTGTAATTCTGAATCGGGTGAGCATACTCTACATTTTAAATTTGGTTTCAAGGATGGAACTTTCACAACAATTAAATCCCTAATTAGCACTAATTAGCATTTGACCTCTTCTTAAGTGCACTTTCCCGCAATATTTGTTTTTTTAGATTGGTAATTCTGAATCGGGTGAGCATACTCTACATTTTACATTTGGTTTCAAGGATGGAACTTTCACAATAATTAAATCCCTAATTAGCACTAATTAGAGTCTTTCTTAAGTAGCCTTTCCCGCAAAATATTTTTTTCTTAAGTAGTGGATTCGGGCTCTTTGACATGTCCTCTACCAAATAGCAAAGGAATTTCTGATGGAACTTTCACAACAATTAAATCCCTAATTAGCATTTGACCTCTTCTTAAGTGCACTTTCCCGCAATATGTTTTTCTTAAATTGGTAATTCTGAATCGGGTGAGAATACTCTACATTTTACATTTGGTTCCAAGGATGGCACTTTCACAACAATTAAATCCCTAATTAGCACTAATTAGAATCTTTCTTAAGTAGCCTTTCCTGCAAAATATTTGTTCTTAAGTTGTGGATTTGAGCTCAGTGAGATGTCCTCTACCAAATAGCAAAGGCATTTTGGATGGAACTTTCACAACAATTAAATCCCATTTTGGGAGTAATTTCAGTAGCGCCCCCTATTTACTCCCGCACTAGATGTACTTAAATGGACATTCCTGAGTTTGCTGCAATTTGTAAGATGTTATCGACTAAAAGAGACGTTTTACCGACTGTAATTACATATCAAATATATTTTTCTGCATAAAATAATAGCGGCTGTATATTAAACGTGTTTCTGATCGGTCTAATATTTGTATTAGGTTAAATTTCATTTTATTTCCTAAAACATTTTTTTTCGAACGTACGAAATTATTTGAAGACAAAATCCAGTTTGGGCTTCTTACAAATATTAAGATGACCAGAAACACATTGAATATACAGACACTGATATTTTAAACAAGAAAATATATTTAATATGTAAGTTTAATCGTATGAATATTTTATTAGTCTGAAACATCTTACAATGCAACAAACTCAGGAATGTCCCTTTAACAATTGGGTCTCTGTGGTCATTTGGTGTCCATCTACACCTCAACCACCTCAAACCTTTTGGAACTCTCGCAACAATTAAATCTCATTTGGCTCCCACACTATATATATTTAGTTACGTGACTGACACTCTTGGGGTGTGTTTATGGTAGGCCGTTTCTGTCAGATCAACAATTGTTATTGCTATTTTTTAATGTCTATTGTATTGCTCCATTGATTCTTTACGCATTTATTTCTATATGTTGACGTCATGTTCGTGTTAGTTCTGGATAGCAACTTTTGACGTCACGTCTATATATTAAATACAATTTGAAACTTGCCCATATATTCATTGCTAATGGCTAATTTCAACTTTATTAACAATTTAATATACCTTTTGTTAGGTACACATAAAAACAAACCCAAACACCAGCATATTTAAATCAGTTCTGTCAAACTATTACAGTAAATTTTACTCCACACAATCGATTATGGATTATAATAGATAATTGAAACATCACTAGGTAATAGTAAATAATAATTTAGTTATACATTTTTAAAGTGTATGAAAATAGGTCGACTCACTATAGAATGATCAGATTGTGAGTGACAAGTATCGCATGTCCACTGTGTCTACATTTTCCCTCACAGCTTGACGGTACGTTTGTCGCGAGATTCCTCTATTACACGTACGGTGTTGCCACACATAACAATTATTACATTGGGTAACTTCTTGTCGTGGACGCACAGTATGATGACATGATAAGCATGGATATGGCACGTCAAGGGCAGCCTGTGCCATGTTTACTGGTATTCATCTATCTGCCTACATACAGATATCGTATACATCTATATTGCCAATGATATGGCCATGCTTTTAATTCAAGAGATCTTTTGTTTTCGAATTTAATTGTTGTCAGACGTTGATTGAGGCCATGCTTACTTGGGTAGATTTGATTAATCAAGTAATCTAGGGTTTTGTTTTTGTTTTTTTGTAACCTAAAGTTGATTGCATCTATACAAAAGGTAATTTAACAAAGGTTAAAAGCAACTTCGGTTAAATATGTGTAGTCTAGCAGAAGACATATTGATATAAATCAGTTTACTAACAGTCATGATATTTGCCTCCATCTCCTTTCTCCAGTTGTATATTATCAAAAATTAGTTTTGTACGTATTACTTAAATTTTAATTGCAATAACAATTCCAGTACAGCACAAGATTGAACAAGAAAATATCTGCAATATCCACTGTGACTAGATATAAAAAGAACACCAATATATATATACATATATATATATATATATATATATATATATATATATATATATATATATATATATATATATATATATATATATATATATAACATTCAGTCGCTAAACTTCGCATACAATATCATCTTATATCTTTCTTTTACAGCGTAAAATTTCAAATACATTAGTTTCTTATATTTTAAGATATTTACAAAAATGTTATGGTGATAATGAAAAAATGGAGTTTACACAAGCAAAATCAATCGTGTGCAATTAATTCCTGCCGTACACCGTTCCTACGGTGTGCATGTGGGAGAGCTTACATTCAAGGTGGTCGTTGGTACGTGTAGCAGTGGCAGACTGGTCAATATGAGTATTATGATCAACAGTAAACTTAAACGATTTGGGTGTAGCGACATCCAGCAGAAAAAAATAGAAGTAGTAATTTTGTTTAGGGGGGTCGGGGGTGCATGAGTGGGAAATCAAGTTTATATGCCGTTCTTAAAAATATCACGAACGCCTAAGAGCGCTGTTCTCCACTGTATGTGGTGCAGGGTGGAAACATTCTTATTGACACACATGTACATAAAGCTGCATACTAACCGGACGCGAGCAACGCGAGTGATGCGAGCGATTATTTTAGAAATAATTGCTTTCAATTGCCGCATCCTAACCGAACGCGTGCGACGCGACATAATTATTTGTCGCGCCGTACACGTGCGGTTAGGATACGGCGATTGAAATCAATAATTTCTAAAATAATCGCTCGCGTCGCTCGCATTTGGTTAAGCTGTATCCTAACGGGACCCGGGCGACACGAGCGACGCGAGCGACTCGATAATATTTATATCCTAACCAGACGCGACCATAGGCGACAGTCTTCATTTTAAAATTGTTATCGACAGTTGAAACCGCCAAGTAAAACTTTTTTGATTGGTTAATATAGTTTGTCGCTAGTGTCGCGTGAGAAAAATAGAAACAAGTCCTACTGGTTTCGACTACATTAATCTGTCGCGCCGTACACGTGCAGTTAGGATGCAGCAATTGAAATAAATGGTTTCTAAAACAAAAACATCGTTCGCGTCGCCTGCGTCCAGTAAAGCTGTATCCTAAACAGCCACGTTCATTTCAATCACCGTATCCTAACCACACGCGTATGGCGCAACATATAAATCTGTCGCGTCGCACGCGTGCGATTAGGAAAGAAGAAAGAAATGTTTTATTTAACGACACAATGCTATTTGAATGGCGTTGCCATGACGTTAAAGTCTGGACTTTATTAAAGTCTAGACTTTAAGGTTTATAAGCACGAGGCCTGGCCCCGTGCTTATAAAACTGTTCGAGTCCAGACTCGAGACTCTATTAGAGTCTCGAGTGTGAACTCGAAGAAATTGGTGCTTATAAAACTTTTCGAGACTCGAGACTCTATTAGAGTCACGAATCTGTAAAGTGCGAGTCTGCTAGCCACCCAGACTCTAGGTTAGAGTCTGAAATAAAATATCCCATAATACCTTATAAAAATGGCTAGAACTGGGAGAAGGAGAAGACGGTTGTTACATAATGTCAGGAATATTATTGTTAGAAAGCCAAGAATTTTTAAAGATAGATCAAATCCACTTGAGGATTTGTCCGCGGAATGTGTTTTTCAACGTTTTCGTTTTTTACCTGCAACAATTATGTACATTACCGGTTTGTTGGCTGTTGCATTGGAACGCCGAACGCTGAGGAATGTTTCGATTCCTTCCCTGAATCAAGTGTTGATTTGTTTGCGTTTTTTGGCATGTGGTTCAAACCACATGTTGCTGGGCGATTCCATGAACGTTTCCCGGGCCAGTGTTGGCCGTATCGTCGTCAATGTCTGTACGGCATTAGGCAACATCGCTGGACGATTTCTACACCTACCAAACAACGAAGACATTAGAAAAATTAAGCAGTCTTTTCATCAAATTTCAGGTAATTTTTACATGTTCAACTTGGTCGCTCTCTACTGTCAATAAAAACATCATTCCAATCGTCTATGTACAGTACAGTTCCATAAATATTTTGTATAGTACAGTGCCATAGATTTTTATTACATCTTACATCATTACATATTTAGATACATGCAGGGGAAGGGGTGGAGACGGTGGGCATAACCCCTCTTGCTGAAACTGAATATTTAAAAACAATATATTTCCCTGGGGAGAACAATATGAATAAAAATCCCAACTCTTGCTTTCATACAAATATGGTACAAATAATAAGTGAATTTCTTTCGAATTGCAGCAAATATGATTCCATTTTTCAAATGAATTATTTATTTGTATTATTTGTTTGCGTACGTGTATTTTTTTCTATGGTGTTAAGTACACATTTTATGCAGAAAAGATAGCACAAAACAATGATTTGCATTCATTTCAGGTTTTCCTAATCTTGTTGGTTGCATAGATGGTACTCGAATAAGAATTCAGGCACCCAACAAAAAAGAAGAGGATTTTGTAAACAGGAAGGGATATCATTCTCTAAATGTTCAGGTGAAATGTTTGAAGTCATATTTTAAAACTATTTACAAATATGATAATTAGGTATTTAGGATACACGTCAAACCGTACCCAAACCGAAACGTACCTACTTTTTTTTTTACCAGCTTCCAGTATACAGTATACATAATAAGTAGGCCTATGTGTAACAGATAATGCACACAATATGAAAATATAGTGAATATTTTATTTCACTACTATTTACACTGCAACAAATTAGAAATAATTGTTATTTACGAAGTCCGGATTATATCAGATAAATTACAAGCTACTTGTAATAAAACTAACTGAACTGTAGGACATTAGGTAAAAACAACCAGTAAACCAGGTTAGATTGAAATGGCCGTTTTATTAAAAACGACATAAAATTATAACATCACATCACATTATGTAATAGTAAACACCTGACAAAAGTAGGTGTTCAGGAAAGTGAAATGACATAGTAACATTACATAATAAATGCGAAAAGCACTGTTGTAGGTGGGGGAAATCCGCCCATCTGTTAACTCTACATAAAAGTATATGAAGAAATGTCAGTTGTTCTTGAACGTATCAATATGAAAACATTTAATGTATATAACAAAATTGTGTTACATTAAACATCTGGGCCCGGTTGTTCGAAACCTGGGTTAGCGTTAACCCTGGGTTAAGTGCCTAACCCAGAGTTAAATTTAATCACCGATTGAAAAATGCGTTGTTCGAACGTTGGTTAGCGCTAACCATGAGCTAAATATACCCTAACCCTGGGTTAAAGTTAAAGCAGCTGTGACCTGCGGTTAAATGTCTAACCAGTGATTAAGAGTGGCGAATTTGATTCCATTTGTATGTTTAGATGCGTTTTAAATGTAAAACTGTCATGAAATAGAGTATCGGCATAAATTACAGTGACGTCAAATTCCCGCGAAAAAATAATGAATGGCGTAGAATAGCAGGTTCATTGATTTTAATTTTGGATTGGGAGGGTGGAGGGTGGTCAATATCGGGAAACACATCGATCTGTATTAACCGTCTCTTATCATTAAATTGTCCATTAAATAACAGTATGAAGAATTAAAACACATGATCCAAGTCATTCGTCAAAGGTACCAGACGTTTCGTACCCAAGTCAGTTCGCCCCAAGTCAGTTCGCCCCAAGTCAGTTCGCTCCCAGTTTTCCCATGCGGGATCTAGCTTAGTCGGTTGAGCGCTAGCCTGAGGTAGTTGCGTCATAGGATCGAATCACCTCAGTAGACCCATTCTCCGATTTTTTTTAATATATGTTTTGCTGTCTCAACTATTTCTGAGTTCGCCCCCACTCCATCCCCCGTTAATATGTCCAATATTAAATAAAGATGATTTTGTTGAAAGTTGTTTGTTCGTTTCACCAAGAGGATCAAGAAATTAGGTTGCTGCTTTGATGATAACACTATTATGCATGCCTCACGCGAGGTCCAAATAGAGCGAAGTCACTTCTCTCACAAATTTTGAGAGGGCGAATTTTTTTAATAAGAGGGAGCCTTGATTTATTTTTCATTTAAACATAACAACAAAATACAGTAGAATCTTGTTTGCTCGACCTCAGAAGGGTCGATCACACCGCAACGCTCGAACCAAAAACGAAGTCCCGAGTTTTTTGTCCGGTAAACCCGTATATTAACTGATGATGGGTCGAATACGTCCAGAGTCGACTATAAGGCTTCGCTCGAACTAAATTATCGGTCCCTTCTGTGTTGTGTTATTAGCTATATTTCCCTCAAACTGGTGATACATCAAATATCAAATGGAAAACCACCGAAAAGCACAAACAATTGCCGCGCTTGCGCAGTTGGTTATTACAACCTTTGGATTATAATAATTTAGGCGGAACGAGTTTTAGATGGATCGGAGAATCGCGACACTAGCCAAGCAATCCTTTCTTTGCCATACCTGTCATGTTGTGTGTTCAGCCAGCGGCTGTCGGTAAAAATCTTTCAAGTACAGCTAGTGTCACGGTGCCTTTTCGATGAACCGTGATACCAATCAAACAATTGGCCTCGGCGGGAACGTTACTCTGAACACGTCTACCAGACCAGTTTTCAATGAAACCAGGGGCGAGGTACTCAGCTATCATCACCTCGGCAAGGGCTTCTGCATCACACAATCGGAGTAATTTCTAATAAATCCTTTCACTCTGATATTTTTTTATATAACACATTGATGAAATGTTTAAGTTTGCAGTTACCAAAATAATATGGTAACAGGTCGTTTCGCCCTTATTACTAGTTCACCCGAGTCGTTTTGAATAGGGTTGGTTCGTACCTCTAACCGAGTCGTTTCGCCCCATGTTTCGATTCGCACTAATTTTTATTTTGTTAATAAAGTACATTTATTTATTGATTTGTCCTATATCCATTGATTTTTGGATGTCACACATTGCGTGTTTATATTATACAGATAAAAATAATATAATTTTGTTTATTTCCAGTATCATTTACTCAAGCTATATACATGAAATACGTACAGGCCTTAGATAATATACAGACAATGTATTCACATTAATAATTAAAAGGGCATTCCTGAGTTTGCTGCATTGTAAGATGTTTCCGACTAATAAAATATTTCTATGATTAAACTTACTTATTAAATACATGTATATGTTCTTGTTTAGAATATCAGTGTCTGTATATTCAATGTGTTTCTGGTCGTCTTAATATTTGTAAGAAGCCCAAACTGGATTTTGTCTTCAAATAAATTCGTACGTACGAAAATATAATATTTTAGAAAATAAAATAAATTTAACCTAGTATAAATATTAAAACGATCAAAAACACGTTTAATATACAGCTACTGATATTTTATGCAGAAAAATATCTTTGATATGTAATTACAATCTTTAAAAAGGCTCTGTTAATCGATAACATATTACAAGTTGCAGCAAACTCAGGAATGTCCCTTTAATTTATGAACAGTCACACTGCATACTACTATGTGCTGTGGTTTCTCATTAAATATACTACATACCCAGCTGAGGTTAAACGACTCGGTACGAATGAGATTTAGGGCGAACCAACTCTGGGTGAATAGGACTAAGGGCGAAACAACGCAGAGTTCGAAATGGTTTTAGGGCGAAACGACCCGGATTCGAATAATACTTTTTTAATAGTATGTATCTAATGTTTTCGACACGTTTCGGCCCCGCTACACATTCGACCCCAGACGTTTCGGCCCCGGTTATTGTTGTTTTATAAATCAAATTATTCAGTCACTTGTGTTTTGTTATTAAATTTTATCGTAAATATTGTAATTTCTTTCTCTCGTTCTCTTTCTTTTTTTCTTTCTTTCTCTCTTTTTGTGATTATTATTATTATTTTCAATTGAACATAATATCCGAGTGTTAAACCAACCAAAACTGTATTTAGCTTTGATAATCCAAAAATAAAAATGAACTGATTTTCTTGTTTGCGTAAATACAATTTAATAAATTGCAATAAATTGTTTTGCGTTTGTTCTATTTAATTATATTTCCATGTAGACCCTTCCCATAATAGGGGCGCTTTACATGTGGCTAGAATTGGAACCACTGATGTTTGACGTCAGTAGGGGTTACATATGTACAGAAATTAAGTACGATCACAAAGAATGTTTTCCATGCGGAGCACTCACTCAGGGTTTGGAGTCGGTATCTGAATTAAAAATCCCATTCCTCGACTGGGATCCGAACCAAGTACCCACCAGCCTGGAGACCGATGGCTTAACCACTGCGCCACTGATGCCGGTAGGTAAATTGAAAGTAGCATCATTAAGACATGTTCTAGTCCAGTTCAGTTCAACTTTATTTTCGTGCTTATATCCCATTAAAGTTCAACCAAGCTATCCTGGACACACATCTCAGTGTTCTAGCATTTAAAAGAAACGGCAAAAACACATGGATGCACAATTCCTGAACCTAGTCTGAGTTGTTTGTGATGGCATCGTGGGTTAGGTAAGTTCTGTCTTGTATCACTCTCTACCGCTTGAATCGTTAGTGAAACAATGTTAAAACGTAATATACAAATATGAACGTCTAAACATACTAAACGTAAGTTTCGCTTCCTTATTTTATCACCATATTATTTATCAGTGATATTCTACATGAACGCGATGACGTACATGTTTATGTGTATGTGTGTGCGTGTCACGGTGTATAGTATGCATGTAGGCCTGTTGTATGTATGCGCGCGCACGTATATGTGTGTGTGCGCGCGCGCGCAATGAATGTTATTCGACAAATTAATGTTACAAATTTGTATTTTATTTATATTATTACCGGTGTTACTATACCAATTACAGCATGTATCTGTATACACGAACACGTCCTGACACCTATCTAATTCAACTTTCTAACTTATGTTACGGAAATATCCGATGTTGACCGAATGGTTCGGTCGAACTACCCGATGGGTCGAACACTTTCTCGAGCACCGACGGGGTTCGAGCCAACGAGATTCAACTATAACCCAATATTATTTTATAATTTCGACATCTTGATATGTTGAATTTATTCATCATGAGAAAGGGCGCTGGGCTTCTAGAAAATTACACGAATGAGTAACTATTTGACTGACGTAAAAATCAAAGCTTATAATCGGCCATTTAGCTATGGGTCACGAAAAGATACTCATCGTGATCAAGTAACAGTTTTAGAATTAACAGTGCAAAATTTATTTGTATTTCTATGCCTTTTCCTTACTAGTGAGATTAACGAATGGGGTCATTTGCGGTTATTAGTAATTAAGTATCAAGAAGATAAACGCCATCAGGAAATGCATGTAATGATTAATTTACAGTTAACTAGTAATTATCAGCACGGCAGTTTTGTCGGTGTATATCGAAGGGCTTTTGACTTAGTAGCACCTGTCGTGTCACGGCCGTAATGGGCAATCTCTCATTCCAGCTTATTAAAATCTGCATTACATATATACGTGTACTAATATATAAATATTATACATTTTATTTAAAGTAAGGACCAAAATATAATTTGATTTGTTTTTCTACGTGACATTAAACTTATTTTACCTAGTTGTATAATACACGTAGTGTGTTTCATGTTTGTTTATTCTTATTGTCGTTCAAGAACAGATACACCAAACCCCAAGTGGAGGCGAACAGAACTTTGTTTTGTTGGGCTAACTGGTAATGTGTTTGGGTCGAACTGGTATGGGGCGAACTAACTTGGGGGTGAAATATCAGACATTCCTAGCTCAAGGTCAGCCTTTTTTACACACAATATCAAACATTTCACTTAAGGTCCATTTTCACCAAACGATATAATTTCTTACATTATTGCAGCTTTTTAATTACAGCCATATGTTTTCATAACTATTAAACACACAAACAAAAATCAATTTTACACTGAAAGATTTTGAGCCTTTTAAAAATTGAAATATCTAGATTAGTTTATTATTATTATTGTAGGAACATGTAAAGTGATGTCATTCGAATACTGACGTCATTGAAATTAAAACACGTGTGAACGATGGGACATAGCTTTCTAGGTAATCTTCACCCCCTGTCAAAACAATTGTCTGTTCCACATTGATCAGACAAGGACACTTAGTATATTTATATTTTTTCATAATGTATAGAAAAGCTTAAATGATGAAAGCTAAAAACTATACAAGCTGTTAAATATGACATATAAAATATTACAGTAATATGTGATTTATTTATTGTGTGCGAAACCAAAACAATGATGCCGCAATGTCCTGTCATCAACTCTAGTAATATAATGTGGCATGTTTTTGCAACTGCCTTCTCCCGCTAGTTTTTGTCTTATTGTTTTCACTAATTGTCTCAATATTTTACGCATCATAATCTACAGTTATCTAACATTATCAGCAAATCGTATTGCTCACCTTTCCTGTTTATTGCTGTTCATTTTTGAAAATTACAGAAGCACTAGCAGTACGGACAGGCAAATTTAATGTTGACAACAGGAAGTACATTTACTTTACACTGATTGGTTAACTGCACTTAACCCTGAGTTATTGAAGACTAACCCTGGGTTAGTGAAAACTAATCCTGAGTTTACTAACCCAGAGTTAAAAGTGTGTTTCAGCAACGGTTTTTTAACCAGTGATTAGCCAACCCTGGGTTAAGGAATTTAACTCATAGTTAGTGTTAATCAGTGATTAAGTTAACCCAGGCTTCGAACAACCGGGCCCTGATGTACAAGATATCCCGTGTGTTAATTATAAACAAATCAAAAACATATGTCAATATATAACATAAATTAGTAGCCATTGTTATTAATCGTTCTTAACAAGATATCATTTTCATAATGGTGGCAAGACACGGGGAAGGTGGAGGGAAATTAAAAATAACAATTGCGTCTTACCTGTACGAAATTATTTGAAACTGACGCTGTTGTTAAGTGACGTCACGACGCGAGGCTATTTAATTAGCCAACGTGATCTTCCTTACGCAGTGCTTTTGCGCCCTGCTAAATGGCATACAAAGACATATGTTTATAATTATAACCGACCTCTTAAATACAATTAAAAACAGTTGTATTTAATTGTTGATTTACGAAGTCCGGATTATATCAGATAAATTACAAGCTACTTGTAATAAAACTAACTGAACTGTAGAACATTAGGTAAAAACAACCAGTAAATCAGGTTAGATTGAAATGGCCGTTTTATTAAAAACGACATAAAATTATAACATCACATCACATTATGTAATAGTAAACACCTGACAAAAGTAGGTGTTCAGGAAAGTGAAATGACATAGTAACATTACATAATAAATGCGAAAAGCACTGTTGTAGGTGGGGGAAATCCGTCACCTTGCTAGATAAGCTACTGCCAGCCGGCAATAGCTGAAACTAGCAACCCCCACCCACAGCAGTTTGGCGGACTTGAAAGGCCATATCAGCCTAACCTGAATCGAAACACCCATCAGAATAAAAAATACGATACAATGATCCACGACAGCACTGGGTTTATTAAAGCTATTAATAATAGTAAGTACATACAATCTAGGGTTGATTCACAAGAACCTTTAAATACACACGTTCCCTTTTACAATAATCTACGAGAATGCCATGCATCCGACGCAGTTTTTTTTATTGAGGTGTGAGAATGCATGTTTTATCAACACATTTTTATTTTTATGTAAGAAGCTACGAGAATGCCATGCATTCGACGCAGTAAGTTAGTTTTAGCTATTAAAGTAAGAAAATCCCATGCATTCAACTCAGTAAAAGTAGGATTTCCATACAGTAAGCCACAAGAATGCCATGCATCCGATGCCACTGCCTGTATGATAGTAGTGTAAACTGTAATTCACTATAATTCGAAAGATGGGATTCTAATGTATCGCTTAAACGCGTTAGAATTCCACCTGCCCATAGCTTGTATCTCTGCCTCTGATACCCCTTGACTAGCAGCGGTGCTAGCAGCACCTATTCTAAAACTGTGACTTTTGTAATGTTCGGACCTGTATCCTGCTGCAAGCAATGCATTTTTCAATATATTGCAAAAATATCTGTAAGAAACCGTAGATCCTCCCGGGAATACAAAAATACAACCCGGAGAAGAACCTCGAAGATGTAGATACCTGTATAAAGTATGTACTGGGCAAAATTCCTCTATCGCTTGAGCATTAAGAGATAGGGTAATTGGGGCAGTGTGATAATGACCCTTGAAAGAGTGAAAATTTATCTCCACTCTGGAAGGATTTTGCAAACCCTTTTTGAAGAATTGCACATTCTTTGTCTGTAGAATATTCCTACTGTTTCCACTGTAGGTGATTTCCCCAATGCGCAAAAATGCATGAAAAGCAAGTAAAAACATTGACCGGAACATAAGTTTGTTGTATCTTGTTGGACAAACTTCATCCAGAGCCTTTATAATTTGATACAATATATGTTTTGTCAGTGGGCGCCTGAAATCTTGTCTTTTATTTATTTTCTTTAATCCTGCTAGCATTTTCCGAATAATGAAAAACTGTGTGGGATCTTTAAAGGCCCCCAACTTATGTATATATCCTATAGCTGACATATAAGTTGTGATGGTTGAACTAGCAAAGTCAATGTCCACCATGTGGGCAATGAATAATGCCACTGTATGTACACTAATTGGCATGGAGCACTGCATATGCAACGTTGTGTGTATGAATTGTTGTAGCAAACTGAATGCTCTACGATATAACTGTTTAGACTTATCAGTTAGTGCTGCATCAATGAGTCGAAGGACTGTCTCGTTTAAATGCGCAATAACTGCTGTGGAACTGTGGTTGGAATTCTGTCCATCTGTGGGGCTGCTTGGTGAAAGTATGCCACCTGTAAACGAGACAGGTAATCAGCCAGTACATTTAGTTTTCCTGGTATATGTTTGGCTCTAAAATGAATATTGAATCTCAAGGCTGCTAATACCAATCTCCTGACAAGACCCATCATTACGGTATTGGGCGATGTTTGTTTATTTATTATCGCTACCACTGTATTATTATCAGAAAAGAACAAAACTGATTTATTACCCAGTTGCTGTCCCCAGTGCTCCAAAGCTAGAACAATTGGAAATAATTCCTTTATGTTAATATGGTGTTGCAACATATGTTCATCCCACTGACCATATAACCAATGTTTGCCAAATATGGCGCCATACCCCACATTACTAGCGTCTGTATACATTTGTAGTTGTTCTGACGACTCCCAACTATTTGGCAAAAACATAGTAGTCCCATTGAAATGTTCAATGAACATTGTCCACACCTTCAGATCTAATTTCGCCTCTTTAGACAGCCGAATATGGTGACCTGGATTGTAAATCTTACAAGTTAGATTAATCAATCGCCGCAGAAATGTTCTGCCAGGTACTATCACTCTGCATGCGAAGTTTAATAAACCTATCAATGACTGTAATTCTTTAAGTGTCACTTTTTCCCTGCCTAGGATTGCCTGTAGTGATGTTTTTATTTTTTCGATTTTGTCTAGCGGTAATCTGGCTACCATCAAGTCAGTGTCTAACTCAATCCCCAAGAACGTAATACATGTAGTGGGCTCAACAGTTTTCTCTTGCTTTATTTTAATTCCGGGTAGGAGTTTCCTTTGGCACTGTCACGTATAAAGAACATTATAAATACTTATCATAGAGTTAGGGTTAGGGTTAGTGACAGTGCCAAAGGAAAGTCCTTCCTAAATAAAAAATCATCTAAAACATGAACTACGAACCTGGCCTGAAAATAGTTTTCCATTATCCAATGTAAAGTAGAGCTGAACTTTTCAAATAATTGGCATGAAATGGAACAACCCATGGGTAGACATCTATCATAGTAATATAACCCTGCTATTTCCATACCTAAGAATTCATAATCTGATGGGCTTATCGGAATAATTCTAAAAGCAGACTCTATATCAGTCTTTGCCATCAACGCCCCTTGTCCCAGTTGGTTAATTTGAAATATGGCCTTATCCAAAGTTTCATATTGTACTGATTTATGTTCATCAGAAATCCCGTCGTTAATTGAAGACCCTAAAGGATAGGACAGGTGATGAATAACCCTATACTCCCCTGGTTCTTTCTTGGGAACTAGCCCTAAAGGTGAAATTTGTAAGTTGGCAAAAGGGTGTGTGTTAAAGGGTCCTACAATCCTACCCAACTCTATTTCTTTGTTAATTTTTTTCATCAAAACACCTGGCATTTCTATAGCAGATTTTAAATTTGGACTAGACCTATATGCCCGAGGTCCATTATAACACAATGAAAAGCCATTCTTAAATCCTGCTTCTAAAAACTGTACTAATTCTGAATCATATCCTTTTAAGAAGGGACGCAAATAGTCAAATTTAACGGGCGTTACTCTGCTGACTGGATCCTGTTTTTTGGTTTGCTGCTGAATTATGAGGTGCTGCGGTATTGGTGTAATTTGCTTTATCGAATTTTGAGCATTTTCGAAAGGAATGGGGTCCACCACAGGCTTTGCAGACATGCTTCAACCGTTGGACGATATTTGCATATTTCATCAAAGAAACTGCCAAATCCGGCCTGGTCTTCACTACGATTGTGACATATATTTGGAATGCCGAATTCCAAACATCCATAGACCGAATAGGTACTGGTCTTGATTTCGGGATCAACGAAAAAGTATTCGTTTGAAAAGAAATGTCAAACTCATCAATGGGTCGATTTTGCAAAAGCTGACCAAAATCAACAAACTGGTCAGACCAAATTTTTTCTTTGTGACGAACGTCAACATTTATATCAAGAGGGCGGGAGATGCTACCATTCAAACCATTAATTGAATAATCATCACGACCCTGTGCTGCCGTACTTGTCAGTTGCTCTATGGCACCAGTGATAAATGTTGGCTGTTCCTGTGACGTACTGGGCGCTGGTGCGGTAGAAATTACTTCCCCGAAACGCGGCCCCGATCTAACATCTTTAGCAGCAGCTGGGCTGGTTCCTGTTGCTGACGGAGCTTGTCGCAGGACCAAACCCTCTTCCTTCAATTGGCGTATCACCTCAGCAGCAATTGCCGACACACCGGGACCCGTTGTTGTTGTCTCAGACATCTGTGATGTGGATTGCCCCGGCACACCGGGACCCGTTGTTGTTGTCTCAGACATCTGTGATGTGGATTGCCCCGACACATCTGGACCCGTTGTTGTTGTCTCAGACATCTGTGATGTGGATTGCCCCGACACATCTGGACCCGTTGTTGTCTCAGACATCTGTGATGTGGATTGCCCCGACACATCTGGACCCGTTGTTGTTGTCTCAGACATCTGTGATGTGAATGGCTCCACAGTCTCCTCAACGGTTGCTGGTCCCCTTGCAGACCGCCGCCTTGTTGGTCTTGCTAGAGACTTGTTTCCCACGGCCGATTTTCGTTTGCTTTGCGGTGGCATTATGCTAAAAAAAAATGAAAAGTTCATTAAACCATAACATAGTTGCCAAGTATCTATGATACACAATTTTTACATGCATTAACTATATGAATACGCTGTTATCTCACTGGCCCATTTGTACATAATGCATGTTAAGACAAAAATAATTTTAATAACCACTGTTAAGCTTACTGAAGCCAATTAATTAACACTAATCACTACATGTGTCTCGCAAAAGCCCACATGTGATCCACTAAATATCTGGAAACACACCAATGAAGCTCACAAAAGCCTACATGTGATCCACTAAATATCTGGAAACACACCAATGAAGCTCACAAAAGCCCACATGTGATCCATTAAATATCTGGAAACACACCAATGAAGCTCACAAAAGCCCACATGTGATCCACTATATATCTGGAAACACACCAATGAAGCTCACAAAAGCCCACATGTGATCCATTAAATATCTGGAAACACACCAATGAAGCTCACAAAAGCCCACATGTGATCCATTAAATATCTGGAAACACACCAATGAAGCTCACAAAAGCCCACATGTGATCCATTAAATATCTGGAAACACACCAATGAAGCTCACAAAAGCCCACATGTGATCCACTAAATATCTGGAAACATACCAATAAATATTTGGAAACACCAATGAAGCCGTTTTAGCACCGTTTTTTGTTGTTGTTTTTTTAAATTTATTTATTTTTTATTAATATATATATATTTTTTTATATTATCCTTTTTTTTTTTTTTATATTATCCTGTTTATTTTTATTTATGTATTTATTTACTTACTGGCACACCTGCCGACAGTACGGTATGATGAAATCACCGCCCCACGTACGCTCCTCAAATACTTAGGGATCCCGTGCAAAGCGTTCAGGTGAACTCCGTCGCGGCAAAATATATCAACCGGACTTTCCTTTAAACCTCTGTGTTTATGATAGGTCACATTAGCATTATCAGCTACCAATGACTTGATGCTTTGGTTAACCTCTCTTACCTTTTGATTGTAAACTGACGTGGGCAGATACCGAGTTTCTAATCTAGGCAACAACTGCATAATGCAGACATGCCATACAGAACATCCTAACAGAAGCCATTCCACAATTGAAATTACATGCCGTGCTATTTTTGTCGGTACGACCTCAGTTCTATCTATATCGTTACCTCCTATTTGTAACACAACCACACTGGGCTTGAATGATTTCAAATGTTCACGGAACTGACCCTGAAATAAATCGTTCACACGGCCGCTACCTTTCCCGACAAATTTTAATAAAACTTCAGATTCGTCCAACCTGAGGTTTTTCCAACCAGAATTCCTCCTATTGACGACTTTCCCAAGCCTACGGACATAACTGTGACCCAAAACTGAAACTTTAACCGGCATGACCAATTAACGTTAACATTAAAAATAACAATTGCGTCTTACCTGTACGAAATTATTTGAAACTGACGCTGGTTGTTAAGTGACGTCACGACGCGAGGCTATTTAATTAGCCAACGTGATCTTCTTTAGGTCTCACTACACAGATGTTATCTGCCATTGAAACCCATGTTAAACTGCCCAACTTCAAGCGAAGATTGCCCATAGAACGGGTTCTCGTTGGCACTAACAACATACACCATTGCGAACATACATTATATAAGCATTTATTTCCACTCCAAAATTGAGAACATTTCCGTCTCAGTGTTTTGCTTTATGACCGCATCTGGCTGTAGTACCGGTCCAAACAGGTGGTTCATTAACTGATTCACTCCGGCTGTCACTTGCGCTATATATCCATGTTCCAAAAGGTCGATGCACAATAATACAAAATGACATGGGCAAAATACAGCCAGAAGGCTTACCATTAAACATACATATTGTTTTAATTCTTCCCATTTCCTAGAAGTGAATATGTGAACCATAACATGTGTCACAATTAGGAACTATAGTGGACCGTGATGAATGAACTGTCACCCGGAAGTGATCTGTGTAGTGAGACCTTAAAGTCTAGTGACCGATTTTGTCAAACTTGGTTTGAAGTCAGTTTGATACTTTGGGTCATTTACACCATGAAAAGCTATACTAGAGCCGTGTAACTTATGAACTCTAACCAATACACCAAAAGATAGATGCACCATACCATCCAATAAAACTTCATATCACATTGTTACTCCTTGATCATCCACACAATAGATGGCCATCAAACAAGCAGCCACTATATGGTAATGTATGACCTTGTTGGTAGTTCTGATATAGGGAACATACAAAGAAGCTAATTATCTAGTTAGTTCATTAAAAATATTAGTTTCCATCAATTGTTGCTATGGGCAACAATTGTTTCATAATGAAATGTTGAAATCCTGGGTTTTTTCTGTATATTTCAGCATGAAGATCCACATATTATTAATGGCAGATACAAATTCTACTTTCATAGTAGAATACTATGTTATATATTCACAATACCATCAAAACTGTTTGTCACTATGACTGTACATTCGAAAAAATTCATTATGCACAAAATCACAGAAATTAGGGTGAATTTGGATATTGACCTTGTGACCTTGAATTTTGACCTTTTACAATGAGAAGCTCAGTGTTAGACACTCAGATCAATTTATTTATTACATGTAAGAACACTAGAATATACATTTTGACACACACACACCCCTAAAAAAGAAAAATAAATGAAAAAGAAAAATAATAAAAATAAATAAAATTGACATGTTTGCAATATTTACCCAAATAGGGCCCCCATACACTTGGCTGAAATCCACATCGATGTAATTACCTTTTATAAGGATGCTACACTAGTACATTTTCATTTTGGCTTGCTAAACTTATATATTTTGGGATAAACAGTAATTTCATGTTTTACATTATGGTCTCACTACACAGATGTCATCTGCCATTGAAACCCATGTTAAACTGCCCAACTTCAAGCGAAGATTGCCCATAGAACGGGTTCTCGTTGGCACTAACAACATACACCATTGCGAACATACATTATATAAGCATTTATTTCCACTCCAAAATTGAGAACATTTCCGTCTCAGTGTTTTGCTTTATGACCGCATCTGGCTGTAGTACCGGTCCGAACAGGTGGTTCATTAACTGATTCACTCCGGCTGTCACTTGCGCTATATACCCATGTCCCAAAAGGTCGATGCACAATAATACAAAATGACATGGGCAAAATACAGCCAGAAGGCTTACCATTAAACATACATATTGTTTTAATTCTTCACGTTTCCTAGAAGTGAATATGTGAACCATAACATGTGTCACAATTAGGAACTATTGCGCCCTGCTAAATGGCATACAATGAATGAATGAATGAATGAATGAATGAATGTTTAACGACACCCCAGCACGAAAAATACATCGGCTATTGGGTGTCAAACTATGGTAATGCAAATAAATAAAGTGATGATCAACATCAATATAAATATTCAAGGTTTAAACAAAAACAGTGTAAAGAACTGTGCAAAAATACAAATACAGATATCACAGAATTTTACGGACACCGAATTTTACTCTAAACTTCAATTTGTGCTGTATTGGCCATTCTCAAAGAGAATGTTACACCCCTGCACCACGGTGAGGTTACAGCACGCGCAGGGGAAATGGCATACAAAGACATATGTTTATGATTATAACCGACCTCTTAAATACAATTAAAAACAGTTGTATTTAATTGTTGATTTATTTTAAAACAATTAAACAAATTTGCATACACTATACATAGAGTACATAAAATGTAAATGACTGATTCAAAATATATTTTTTTAAATTACATACCAACTTTGTAACAAAAAAGTAGGTATAACAATGCATGTGTGTACAACTGTAGGTAGGTTTATGTATGTGCATGAACATGAAAGATGTACATTGATAAAGGAGATATGCCATGAGTTTGGGACTTAGCCGAGTGGTAGAGCACTTGCCTGATGTGCAGTGGGTCCATTGGACTCTTTCTTGTTCCTGCCAGGGCAGAACATAGCCCAGTATTAAAATGTTCGCTTGATGCATGGTTGGTGTACGATCAATCCCCATCAGTGAGATATTGGGCTATTTTTTGTTCTAGCCAGTGCACCACAACTGGCATATCAAAGGCCATGGTATGTGCTATCCTGTTTGTGGAATGGTGCATATAAAAAACCCTTTGCTATTAATGACAAAATGTAGCAGGTTTTCTCTTTAAGACTGTTAAAATACCAAATGTTTGACATTCAGCAGCCCATGATGAATACATGTAAATCAATTTGCTCTAATGTGTCATTAAACAAAACACACCGTTTTTGTTCCTGCCAGTGCACCATGAATGGAATATCATCAGTGGTGGTATGTGCTATCCTGTATGTGAGATATTGCATATAACATCTACCTTGTTACTAATGGCAAAATGTAGCAGGTTTCCTTTCTAATGCTATATGTCAAATTACAAATTGTTTGACATCCAACAGTTGATGATTAATAAATCAATGTGCTACAGTACGTGGTTTCATTAAACAATAAAAAAAAAAAATCTTCTTTAATTCCATAATGAATATCATACATACATTTATATATAAAGCAAGTATTGAATACATGGTAAGGGGTGTGGTGGGTGGGGGTAGGACTAGGCAAAACCAGTTCTGTGTGAACTTTATCAACAAAGTACATTTGAACACAATGAACATCATAAAACCATCCATATTTAGTCAATGCATACAGAAATATGTTTAAAGGGTGTATTTTAACAAATAAACTTTTTAAAAGTAATAAAATTGTGGAAGGCAAATGTACCTCAATTCATCTACTTTCTTTTTAAAGAAAACAATTGGTAATTGCAGATTTTCTTCCATTACGAGGAAACAGAAATGTTAATTTGTTTTTTAAGTGCATACAGATATTTGTAACAATTTCATTACCAATGTAAGGTTCAAATTGTACTATAAATTACTTTTGTTGTGAAATTGTACTGTAAACTGCTTTTGTTCTCAAATTTATATATAGGTACAACATTCACAAACATGATGTATTACAATTTTAAACTAGAACAGACCTCTTCTTTTTCAATTTGTTTGATGGTACCACTTGCAATTAATGGGATCAATACATTATTTTGCAGATGATCTGTGACCCATGGTTTCGCATAATGGACTGTGTAGCCAAATGGCCAGGTTCTATCCATGATAACAGAATCTTCAGACAGTCTGCTGTGTGTGCTCATTTTGAGAGAGGTATTAAACAAGGAATTTACATAGATATCAGTTTTGAAATATGTTAATATATATTTTATGGTACAAAACAGGGTTAGACGTTATTTATGGGCCGATACAAATTGGTATCAAATGGTGTAATATCCTAAATGTTGCATAGTATATGAAATGTTCAACCATAGGCAGAATGAACTTACCAGACCGTCTACTCCAACACCAACTTGAATTAACGCATATACACACTACATACATATACATGGACATATCGTATACATGTTTCATACTTAAATTAAAACATTTTGTTACATCGTTTTACAATATCATGTTTCAATGTGTGTACGCTCAAGTGTTATGTTTATCTTCTTCTGTTATTTAATTTCAAAATACATGTATAATAACAACTACATATATTACTGTTTCAGGTGATATTGATGGGATCCTCCTTGGCGATTCAGGATATGCCTTGAGAAACTTTTTAATGACACCATATTTAACACCTAACACTGATGCTCAAAAAAAGTACAATACATCTTTGTGCAAAACTCGTGTGTTAATTGAGCAAACATTTGGCATTCTAAAACGACGTTTTGCTTGTCTTCATAATAAAATTAGATCTAAGCCTGAGTTTGTTTGTAAATTTGTAATTGAAACATGCCTCTAATGTATACCAGTGGTAAGTTACTGATATTCCCATGCTATCATTAAACATTTGTTAAATGTTTGGAGTTAAAAACATGAACAAACATTACAATGGTCACATATCTAATGTATACCAGTGGTAAGTTCCTGATATTCCCATGCTATCATTAAACAGGCTACATGAAGTTACAATGGTCACATATCTAATGTATACCAGTGGTAAGTTCCTGATATTCCCATGCTATCATTAAACACGCTACATGAAGTACATATCTAATGTATACCAGTGGTAAGTTCCTGATATTCCCATGCTATCATTAAACACGCTACATGAAGTTACAATGGTCACATATCTAATGTATACCAGTGGTAAGTCCCTGATATTCCCATGCTATCATTAAACAGGCTACATGAAGTTACAATGGTCACATATCTAATGTATACCAGTGGTAAGTCCCTGATATTCCCATGCTATCATTAAACAGGCTACATGAAGTTACAATGGTCACATATCTAATGTATACCAGTATATTCCCATGCTATCATTAAACACGCTACATGTAAGTCCCTGGTAAGTCACTGATATTCCCATGCTATCATTAAACAGGCTACATGAAGTTACAATGGTCACATATCTAATGTATACCAGTGGTAAGTCCCTGATATTCCCATGCTATCATTAAACAGGCTACATGAAGTTACAATGGTCACATATCTAATGTATACCAGTGGTAAGTCCCTGATATTCCCATGCTATCATTAAACAGGCTACATGAAGTTACAATGGTCACATATCTAATGTATACCAGTGGTAAGTCCCTGATATTCCCATGCTATCATTAAACAGGCTACATGAAGTTACAATGGTCACATATCTAATGTATACCAGTGGTAAGTTCCTGATATTCCCATGCTATCATTAAACACGCTACATGAAGTACATATCTAATGTATACCAGTGGTAAGTTCCTGATATTCCCATGCTATCATTAAACAGGCTACATGAAGTTACAATGGTCACATATCTAATGTATACCAGTGGTAAGTCCCTGATATTCCCATGCTATCATTAAACAGGCTACATGAAGTTACAATGGTCACATATCTAATGTATACCAGTGGTAAGTCCCTGATATTCCCATGCTATCATTAAACAGGCTACATGAAGTTACAATGAAGTACATATCTAATGTATACCAGTGGTAAGTCCCTGATATTCCCATGCTATCATTAAACAGGCTACATGAAGTTACAATGGTCACATATCTAATGTATACCAGTGGTAAGTCCCTGATATTCCCATGCTATCATTAAACAGGCTACATGAAGTTACAATGGTCACATATCTAATGTATACCAGTGGTAAGTGTATACCAGTGGTAAGTCCCTGATATTCCCATGCTATCATTAAACAGGCTACATGAAGTTACAATGGTCACATATCTAATGTATACCAGTGGTAAGTCCCTGATATTCCCATGCTATCATTAAACAGGCTACATGAAGTTACAATGGTCACATATCTAATGTATACCAGTGGTAAGTCCCTGATATTCCCATGCTATCATTAAACAGGCTACATGAAGTTACAATGGTCACATATCTAATGTATACCAGTGGTAAGTCCCTGATATTCCCATGCTATCATTAAACAGGCTACATGAAGTTACAATGGTCACATATCTAATGTATACCAGTGGTAAGTCCCTGATATTCCCATGCTATCATTAAACAGGCTACATGAAGTTACAATGGTCACATATCTAATGTATACCAGTGGTAAGTCCCTGATATTCCCATGCTATCATTAAACAGGCTACATGAAGTTACAATACACATATCTAATCACCTGATATCTATCATGTATACCAGTGGTAAGTCCCTGATATTCCCATGCTATCATTAACAGGCTACATGAAGTTACAATGGTCACATATCTAATGTATACCAGTGGTAAGTCCCTGATATTCCCATGCTATCATTAAACATACATGAAGTTACAACAGTATACCAGTGGTAAGTCCTGATATTCCCATGCTATCATTAAACACGCTACATGAAGTTACAATGGTCACATATCTAATGTATACCAGTGGTAAGTCCCTGATATTCCCATGCTATCATTAAACAGGCTACATGAAGTTACAATGGTCACATATCTAATGTATACCAGTGGTAAGTCCCTGATATTCCCATGCTATCATTAAACATACATGAAGTTACAATGGCTACATGAAGTGGTACAATGGCTACACATATCTAATGTATACCAGTGGTAAGTCCCTGATATTCCCATGCTATCATTAAACAGGCTACATGAAGTTACAATGGTCACATATCTAATGTATACCAGTGGTAAGTCCCTGATATTCCCATGCTATCATTAAACAGGCTACATGAAGTTACAATGGTCACATATCTAATGTATACCAGTGGTAAGTCCCTGATATTCCCATGCTATCATTAAACAGGCTACATGAAGTTACAATGGTCACATATCTAATGTATACCAGTGGTAAGTCCCTGATATTCCCATGCTATCATTAAACAGGCTACATGAAGTTACAATGGTCACATATCTAATGTATACCAGTGGTAAGTCCCTGATATTCCCATGCTATCATTAAACAGGCTACATGAAGTTACAATGGTCACATATCTAATGTATACCAGTGGTAAGTTCCTGATATTCCCATGCTATCATTAAACAGGCTACATGAAGTACATATCTAATGTATACCAGTGGTAAGTCCCTGATATTCCCATGCTATCATTAAACAGGCTACATGAAGTTACAATGGTCACATATCTAATGTATACCAGTGGTAAGTCCCTGATATTCCCATGCTATCATTAAACAGGCTACATGAAGTTACAATGGTCACATATCTAATGTATACCAGTGGTAAGTCCCTGATATTCCCATGCTATCATTAAACAGGCTACATGAAGTTACAATGGTCACATATCTAATGTATACCAGTGGTAAGTTCCTGATATTCCCATGCTATCATTAAACAGGCTACATGAAGTACATATCTAATGTATACCAGTGGTAAGTCCCTGATATTCCCATGCTATCATTAAACACGTCACATATCTAATGTATACCAGTGGTAAGTCCCTGATATTCCCATGCTATCATTAAACAGGCTACATGAAGTTACAATGGTCACATATCTAATGTATACCAGTGGTAAGTCCCTGATATTCCCATGCTACATCATTAAACAGGCTACATGAAGTTACAATGGTACACATATCTAATGTATACCAGTGGTAAGTCCCTGATATTCCCATGCTATCATTAAACAGGCTACATGAAGTTACAATGGTCACATATCTAATGTATACCAGTGGTAAGTCCCTGATATTCCCATGCTATCATTAAACAGGCTACATGAAGTTACAATGGTCACATATCTAATGTATACCAGTGGTAAGTCCCTGATATTCCCATGCTATCATTAAACAGGCTACATGAAGTTACAATGGTCACATATCTAATGTATACCAGTGGTAAGTTCCTGATATTCCCATGCTATCATTAAACAGGCTACATGAAGTTACAATGGTCACATATCTAATGTATACCAGTGGTAAGTCCCTGATATTCCCATGCTATCATTAAACACGCTACATGAAGTTACAATGGTCACATATCTAATGTATACCAGTGGTAAGTCACTGATATTCCCATGCTATCATTAAACAGGCTACATGAAGTTACAATGGTCACATATCTAATGTATACCAGTGGTAAGTTCCTGATATTCCCATGCTATCATTAAACAGGCTACATGAAGTTACAATGGTCACATATCTAATGTATACCAGTGGTAAGTTCCTGATATTCCCATGCTAAAAATGGTCAAATATAACACACATGTAGTTATTCCTTAATTATTTTTACCCTGTAATCCGTAAGAAATTATACGGAGAAGCTATTATTTCTTTTAAATTCAGCTACATTGTATTATCACGTATAATGACATAAAACTTTATTTGTATATACTGTAATGAAAGAAATTATTTAAACCAGTATGTAAATTGAAAGGGACTCTGAAGTAGTCGGGCTCATGTCACATGACATATATTTTTTGGTGAGTGACTGCAAATACAGAAATTTATTTAGTCATGATATCTTGCAAAAGTGTGTAGAAATTGCAGAATTTAGAAATGTATTTAGAAAAAGAAGCATCCCAAAAGTACTGCTAAAGCAATACATGTCCACTACTGGACCAAAAAAATTTCAAGGGACATAACTCTGTGAAAAATGGGTAATTACCATGAACGTAACAGAACATGATGAAGCTATTCACAACATTTTACCTTAATATCTCGAGGCACTGGCAAAAAAAAAAAAAAATTAAATCTAATTTTTCTATCTCCTAAGTACAAGGTCTGTAACTATCAAAAATTGTGATGAAAATGAGACATATAAACACCAAATTTTCATCTCAATATGCCAAGACATTGTGAAAAAACATCCGGAAAACTATATGTAGGACAGATGGACAGACAGGATGGATATAAAACCTATAATACCTTCCAGTTGGACCAGTATGGGACTAAAATAATTAACAACAACAATGCTATAAATATGAAATGGATAGGGAACTGAGACAAGACGTTATTTTCAAATTAACACCAACATTTTCTAAGTTTAGTTTCTTCTTAAGATGTCATTGTTCACTTTCATAAAAGGTACACATTGGTGATGTTGAATGTACATGTCTGTCTTTATAAAGCAATATCCTGAGAGGTTTTTAAATTTAATTTTTTTTTTTTTTTATTAAAATGAAAAGTTGTTCAAACCAACAAATGTATCATCATGAATGCATGCAAGTTTACAATTCATTACCAGTGGCCATATCTTGTAATGAAAAAATATCGCCAGCATCTCGCCTCTGTTCCCTGTCAATTTTCATTTTATAGCATTGTTGTTTCAACAGAATTAGTTTTAATTCTTCATTTATTTTCTGTGCTTCTGCTTTTATTTTCAGTGTTTCTGCAATTAGCTTTTCTTTTTAAATTGCAGACATCCATATCCAGTTGTAGCAGCTCTTTACTACCTGTTTTCATATTTGAATGTTTCAAGTTCTTCGCAGGTACAGTCTTTTGTACATCAGCTTCTGAAATGAAAAATGTATTTGTGCTATAAGTTGTATGAATAATTATATAAGTATAAAGTTTTGTATATTATGGTTTTTTATACATAAAAAGAAAAACATGTTTGAAAATTCAAAAAAATGTCTACAAGACATTTTGGTTATTTGCCTGTTTGTACGTAATCACCAGTAATGTTATTGCTGATTTGCATTAGACCCCATGCCATTGTACAAGTAAAGTTTAATATGACTAATAAACAGTGTAAACAAGGTATAACAAGTATATTCAAGAAATGAGGTACCACACATGCATTTGGAAATACAGAAATTTATTTAGTCATGATATCTTGGCATTTATTTACTTTAATAAGTTATTTAATTGTTAGGAATAATACAAAATGGATACCATCATCCTCTACATGTATAGGCTGCACTTCATTTCCAGTGACATCCAAATCTGAAAAGATTTTTAAAAGACAACAAATAAACATTGATTTCAGTTTGGTTCATCAGGGTATGAATAACAAAAAGCTTACACAAACTGTGGAAATCGGCAAAGTCCATAACACATATATATTCACTTTAAGTGAAATAAATAACAACAATGTGCACAAACAATGATTATCCGTGATTACAGGTAGTATTTTATTGTCATTTCAATGAATTAATAATTTCTGAAGTCATGAATCGTTGAGAAATCTGTAAAATGTTTAAGTCTTTGTTGGGAAACGTTTTTGTAACTGCTACACATACATGTATCTTTACTGAAAAATTGTGCATTACCATGTTCCAATTCTAGAGACCGACACGAGTCTTCTTGCTCTTGCTCGATGACACCTTTTGCAAACACAAATGCACCGTACATAATTATGGTAAATGACTGCAGTATTGGTTTCAAAATGACAATTATTATAACATGTATGATTTTTTTTTTCTTTGATGTGACAACATGATGTGAAATTATAACTTCCCCAAACAGGTTTAAGTAGGGATATTTTTAATATACATTTTACATTCCGAATATAAATGTGTATAATTTACATGAAATTGAATAAAGACATTTTATTTTATTATGTATGTTGATATCCACAATGTGCTAGAAACACATGTAATGTAAGGTTATGTCCAGTGCCCACAGTGGTCTTACCTCACAGGTTTTATAAAGTTCTGACCACCACTGTTGCTACTGATATTGTTGCCTACTATTTTGAAAGGAAAAGAAAAGTACTGTCTTATTAGGCAGAACCGTGGTAATGATATGGGTTCTTTGTACATACTTCTTCAGTGATTTCATTCATTTCACTTACCAGTGCTGTCAATCCCTCCATTGACTCCAGATATTCCCTCCTTCTCCCCAAAAAATCCAAAAATAGGCAATTTATTTTTGTCAGTGGTGGCAATGGGGACCCACCACCAGTCTTCGGTCTTTTCAATAAGTCATTTTTTTCCTTGGCTATAAATAGAAACCATTAAATGTAATTATTACAAGACTTTTATAATATATCATAAAAATATTGCAAAAAAAAAAAAAAAGCATTGTTCATTGTCTTTATTATTCTGCACCAAATGAAAGAACAATAACAGGCATACTTTGAAATGTGCTTAAATGTTAAAAACAATTACTATACATTCATAAATATAATTTATAACACATTAAAAATTTCAATAATATATGTAGGTATGCAATTTTTGGTTTTGTATTACATATAATTTATTAACTAATTTAAAAGTTTAGATAAAAGGAACATATCAGTACCTCTTTGTTTCAAATTCTGGAATTTCTTCCTAATCTGATCAGTGGTACGTGTTTGAGAATGGCTTTCACTGTAATGTTTAGATAACAAAAGTTAATACATAATTTCTTGCAATTCATTTGTATGTACCTGTATAAAAGTATTGAAAGACCTATCATACCTGTGTAGTGATGTCACTTTAATACAAAATCATTACATGTATTATCACAGCAAGTATGGGATGGGGACAATACTGGAATACAGAGTAATAAAAGAAACAATGTATGCTTCCAGTCCCCCAAACATGATAAAAATGGTTATTTTCACCAGTTTGTATTATCCACTCACATCAGCTGCATACAAAACAGTCTGAAAGGTGGGGGTATCACAGTAAAGATACTGCTCATTGTCGCTGGAAAATGTTGGTAATATGATTACCTGCCTGATTTTATTATTGCAAGTGCACACGTGTGTGGGTGTGGGTGTGTGTGTGTGTGTACAGGCAACATTCTGTTCAGTATCGCATCGCGATTCACTGTAATAGTTTCAGGGATCGCTACACAATTTTCAAAAATTAAATAATAATTGCTAATAAATGTTTAGTTGACTAGAAATATTGCTAATCAACATTTTGAAAACAAAATGTTCCCTGATGTACGTGCGTGTGTTACAGCTGTAACAATATAGTGCTACAATATCAAATCGCGATAATGGCCACAATAAGGTACATCGATTCAGGACAGGAGTATCATGATACAATATGATACGTTCATGTTTTAATACTTTTTGGTGAAAAGGTTGAAGCAGATATTTACAAACATACGAACATATACAGTAGAGCAATGAAAAAGTAATTATGATGTTCATTTGCTGCATTTCCCAGCATTTGATGTGTCTATTAATAGTCAGACTGTCTTCGATATTTATATCATCACGTACACCATAGGTTTATTTTTTGTTTACAAAATTTATTAAACAAAAAGGTGTGTGTGTTCCCTGTACGTCTGTACCATCTGAAACCTAAACATGTTAACAAGTTGAATTTTCTCAAGAAAAACCTGAAATTCCATTGAACTGCATTGAACAAGCATGTTACTTTTTTTTCTTCTTTTTTTGAAGACTTCCACTTTGTATTTCGAAACATTTCAATTTCATTGTCTGGTGCCAATAAAACTATCCTGTAATGCAGTATGTGTCATGTTTTAAATTTTAATTAAGGTTATTATGTTTCATAAACTTCAAATAAACAGTTTAATTATCGATGATTGATGTGAAAAGTTAAGTATTGTGATGCGTATTGTATTGTGACCCAAGTATCATTATATCTCGTGTGTGTGTGTGTGTAGATGGATGGATGGATGGATGGATCATTGGATGTAATACACATTTACGGCCAACAGGAAAAACATGTACCAACAATGTGGCTTCCAGTCCCCCAAACATGATAAAAAAAAAATATTTTTACCAGTTCGTATTATCCACTCACATCAGCTGCATACAAAACAGTCTGAATGGTGGGGGTATCACAGTAACCAAACTGCTCATTGTCGCTGGAAAAAGGTTGGTAAAATTATTACATTTTACAAATGTAGAGCATTGAATATGGGCATGTGTACAGGAATTTATACAGTGTGAGGGTAGACTGGCAAGTGAAGTTCATGGGGGGGGGGGGGGGTCAAGTTATGCACCCCATAAAATATATATTGAAATAAAAATGCAGAGAGACATGTTTTCCGGGCTATTTCAGTGTTGTATATTGTGTAAACCAAATAATAATTAAAAAGGACAAAACGGGAGTCTGGGTCACAGGACAGCATCATGCCCATGTAACCCCCCCCCCCCCCCCCCATCAGGTCCACCAATGAATACACTGGTAAAACCGAGAGGCTACTTTAAATTATGAAATTATACATTGTTAACGTAACTCAAGTTTTTGCCGAGTAACAATAAGGCCGACTGCATAACTTATGAATTAAATTTTTCGGCGAATTCCGCCCACTTTCCCTCCCGTACTTCCCTCCCTTTCTCGGTCCCTTTAAACGCTCCAAAAAGAGTTTTATAGTTTTGAGGGTAGGACTTTCCTGTGGCACTGTCACGTAGCGTAGGCTATAATAAAGAACATTATAAATACTTATCATAGAGTTAGGGTTAAGGTTAGGGTTAGTGACAGTGTCAAAGGAAAGTCCTTCCCGGGTGTTTCTTCCAGTGACATTTTTATCACAGCAGAGCAGATGACAAAAAATAAAATTAACCGTAAATACGATTTGGGCCGCTTATGGTAAATACAAATGAGACTCTATAAAGTCGAGACTCTTAACTAGTTTTATAAGCACGGGTACAATCTCAAACTCAATAGAGTCTAGACTCTAGTATGAGATTGGAGTCCAAACTCTAACAGAGTCTGAGATTCAAAAAGTTGTATAAGCACGGGGCCAGACTTCAGACTTTAAATCAAGAAAGTGGTGCTTATAAAACTTTTAAAGTCTAGACTTCAGACTTTAACTAAAGTGTAAAGTGTAAACTTTAAATTTAAAGTTTGGTAACCCAGCAGACTTTAACCTAAAGTCTCAAACAATCTATCCCACAATACATCATCTGGAATGGCTGATATCAGACGCCGCCGGCGTCTACGAGATCATTCTAGGGCCCTTAGGGTGTTTAAAGATCGTTCAAACCCGTTGGAAGAGATGTCTCGAGAAAACGTGTTTAGAAGATTCCGTTTCTTACCGGAAACTATAGAGTCGAGTCGGGTAATTCCGTACGGTCGGCTAACTCCGTACACCCAAATAAAACATGTTATACATTCTACGACTTTGTGTTTTCATTACTCAGAATATTGTTACGTCATCTTAAAATAATTTCCGGGGCATTTCCAGCTATTTATATCCATATTTACGATTAGAGGAAGGCGTTGCACACTGATTGGCTGAGAGTTCTTTCCGTGAGACAGCTGAACAACCCACCCTTGACAAGAAAGGCACCAACTGTTGATATTCACTACACCAGTTATTATGTGTAATACACATATCCTGAATAAATCGTGAATATCGAGTATTATGGTATTAAACATTAATAATATTTTTGAAGTTAATAAATGTTATACATGTTCAATTGTTGTTATAAAAACAAACATATTTTACACGAACTCACGACAAAAAAATTTGGGCTTGTTTTTTCCATTTATTTTAAAGGGCCCAACAACGCAGTCCTCGGTCGCTCCCAGGCTGCAATATTCAGTTCCCTTCGAGCACCACAACTATAGAAAGCATATATAAATTTGGGAACCCTCTGCCAATTAAACAACCTCAAATTACAGACAAATCATATATAGTAAAAAAATAATTCCAAAATAAACTCAAACGAATTACTGTCTTGAGACAATGGGTTTTTTTTTTTTTTATTCTTTTACCAAGAAGAACCTTGACCCACCTATACCCTGCAACTGCGTAACCAGCAGAAAGCTCCCAACCCCACACATAGGCCCCTACCTTCCATACCCACAATACCCGAAAGGAATCACTCCAGCTCCCAAAAGACCGAAAACCATGTCATTAGGCCCTTTATTAAAGTGCTAATGTACAAGATTTTGCCGTGTATACAGCCAATCCTGTAAGAAAAAATCCTGGATCCGAGCCTGAAACCATGCATCTGTCATTATAAAAAAATAAAATTAAAAATGTTTATTTAACGATGCACTCAACACATTTTATTGACGGTTATATGGCGTCAGACATATGGTTAAGGACCATACAGATATTGAGAGAGGAAACCCGCTGTTGCCACTTCATGGGCTACTCTTTTCGATTAGCAGCAAGGGATCTTTTATATGCACCATCCCACAGACAGGATAGTACATACCACCGCCTTTGTTACGCCAGTTGTGGAGCACTGGCTGGAAAGAGAAATAGCCCAATAGGTCCACCGACGGGGATCGATCCTAGACCGACCGCGCATCAAGCGGACGCTTTACCACTGGACTACGTCCCGCCCCGTCATTATCAAATGGAATCTAAATATATATCGACCTGGTGATATTTTATTTATAGCTACCCAACTGTACGATCTTACCCGATATGGTGTACGAAATTACCCGCCTGATGTACGACATTACCCGCTTCCAATATCGGACGCTAAACCATTCGTAAATAATTTTGAAACAGAGCATACTCAAAATACTCAACATTTTACACTTCACAAAAGGGAGATCACTCAGTATTAGTATTGTTCAGGCATACCATCTGTCTGCAGTGTGCTGTTAAAAGGGCACTTATAAAATGTTATGGGTGTCAAAATTACCGGGATCCCCCTCTTGAATCCGCTCATCTCTCTCTCTCTCACTCACTCACTCACTCACTCACTCACTCTCTCTCTCTCTCTCTCTCTCTCTCTCTCTCTCTCTCTCTCTCTCTCTCTCTCTCTCTCTCTCTCTCTCTCTCTCTCTCTCTCTCTCTCTCTCTCTCTCTCTCTCTCTCTCTCTTTCAAACAATTGTGGCTTGTGCTTTGGACAGGATTTCCCAATGTGGTTGGCTGTGTAGATGGTACACAAATTAGAATACAGGCACCAAGAAAAAATGAGGAAGACTTCATGAATAGAAAGGGGTATCATGCCCTAAATGTTCAGGTGAACTATACCAAATGTAATTTTTTTTTTTTTTTTTACTGATATTTTCAAGCATTTCATTACTTTTATCCCATTGCAATACATAACAGAAAACAAAAATGTTTTACATAACATTTTATTAGATTTACAATATTTTGTTTTAGAACACACACACACACACACATACACACACACACACCAGCAGGCTCATCAAACAACAGTGGTATAATTTCACAATACTTCAGTTGATCCTAAAATATACTTACATAACAACTTTCAGGGCTAGCAAAATAGTTTGCCAAATTGTCCATTAAACTTCAAAAATTACAGAAATTGTCACTTATTTTCCAAAAAAAATTCCATTATTACATGAAATTATTTCGCCAAACTAAAATAAATTTCACCAACTGCTTTCAAAATTCACAATTGGCGAATTTGACGAGTGCCAGAGCTAGCCCCGACTATTTAACTTATTTCACAATAGCAAGATCCATTTATCTCATCTAACAACAAACTCTTGTCAACATAAATATCATGACCAGTGTATACAAACATTAATGTATTACAAATTATTCTTTAGACAGTGTCTCCGGTAATCTGACGAAGTAAATTGTAGGCTTCACTGTTCTAATATTTTTATACGAGTATTTGGTAAGATAAAGCTTAGCCGGTCATCCTAGAGGACCTAGGTAAACTGTAGGTTATTGTCTTTATTGTGATATGTACCAGTATTAATTCTGTATTACAAGGTTACTGAATGAGTATTTAAGGGTTAATTAAAAATTAACCAGTTAGGAATAGAGTTGTAATTCCTTTATTAATTAAGTTCCCCTGGCAGCGTTTCTCAATTATCACACGTGTGTGTGTTGTATCACGGTGAAGTGATTAGAATATTGTGTAAACTAGATACCTAGTGATTAATTAATTAAGTGATTAGCTCTGGGTTGTTATTATATTGTTGTTGTTAATTAACTACTGCGGCAAGTACATTTGTCAGCGTTAGAGTTAATACAGATTCCAAAGTGTATTGTGTTTTGTTGTGTTTTCTAGTGAACTAAACGTGCTACATATATATATATTTATATCAGATCTTATCTCTGATTACTCCTAGAGCCGGGCCATTCGGGTAGTAGCCTGCCCGATACAGACAGATCTAATAGATATACAGTTAGGAGAGATATTTGGATAATCGTGTTTTATTCAGCTACGGGTATTATCAGGATCCCCGTGACAGCCACATTTGAGGAAATGTTTATTTTTATTTTTTATTATTAATTCAATAACTTGTGTGGTATAATCACAAAGCTGCTCATGTCTAGTTTCCAAATCTATTTTTCAGACTTCAGTGAAAGTAATTATTTGTCAAAAATATGAACATTTTTAAGAAAGTACTATACGTTAAAAAAATGTCAAAAGTACACATTAAACAACTTTAAATAGAAACACAAACTTTACATATTTAACTGGATTTGTTAAGTAATTAGTAATAACTACTTAAAACATACTTGTATTGTCCCTCCGTTATTTGCCCCTCTTACCCACAACATGATTCTTCTTTTACATTAATGTCAAAGCAAATGTTTGGGGTTTTTTAAAATCCATATGATCAACTAATGGCTTGGACATATTAATAACTTATAACGAAAATTGGAAACCAAAGATCCAAAATGGAACTTTGGTTCTTTTTGCATGTTTTCCACAACTCCGTAACATATCTCTATTTGGGAATGATTTCCCCCAATTGTGCTTAAAACATGTAAAAAAATCTATTTTGGAAAGACTGTATCATTGCATTTCGTGACTTCTCGTTATTAATTAATGTTTCATCTTTTGAAGACTTTTTATCAGAGCTAATTTTTTATAATTCCAATATAAAAATTAACAGCAAATCTTTTTTTAAAAAGAAATGGCTTGGGAAAGGTGTATCTCAAATCTGTGATCTTGTTGATGAGTACGGCAACGTTTTAACTTTAACCGCATTTAATAATTTATACAAATTAAATGCATCTTTTTTAGAGTATCAAGGAGTTATTAACTCACGTAAGGCTTACCTTAGGAAGACGAAACTGAATATAATAGAAACAAATATTCCTTTAGATGATTCTCTTGTTCAAAGAAAACGTTGTTCTATCAGAAATGGCTCGAAACTATATTATTACACACTTGTAACTTCTGAAAAGCCAAATTCTGCAATATCAAAATGGCAAAATTATTTTATTTCAGACCTTAATTGGCACACTATTTATTTAAAACCATTTGTAACCACGCAAGAAATAAAACTTAGATGGTTCCAATATAGAATACTTCATAGAATATTAACTACTAATAGTTTCGCATATACATTAAAATTAATTGAAAGTGAAACGTGTACGTTTTGTCATGAAGGAAAATAATCTATAGTGCATTTATTTTGGGAATGTAAAATTGTTCAGAATTTTTGGAATGATTATTTAAATTGGTTATCAAACTCATGTAAGCATATATATGTAATTTAAAGCTTTCTCTTGAGCTAGTGATATTTGGATGTAAAGATAATATTAAAACAGATAATGTTTTTGACCTGCTACTATTATTAGCTAAATATTTTATACATAAATGTAAAGTGCAAAGGGTCCAATTAAATATTATACACTTCCAAAACGAAGCTAAACAAAGATATACAGTAGAAAAATGTATTTATCTTAGTAAGAACAATCTTAATAAATTCTTCACCAAGTGATCAGTGTATTATTCTCTCTTTGAACAGACCTAATTTTTGTAACTTTCCTTGCGCATCGTCTTGTTCCCAGCGGTCCACGCATTAATAATGTAGATACATACATATGTATATGTATGTGTGTGTGTGTATATATATATATATATATATATATATATATATATATATATATATATATATATATATATATACATATATATATATATATATATATTTCTTACACACCCATTGGTGAGAACATCATTCGTTATTTTTGATAACATATCTTTGTTTACACATGTACGTGTGTTAACAATTTCAAGACATACAACTGGCAGCTCTGAGAGGTCATGACCCAGTAACCAAAGCGATCGAAAGTGGAGTGACGTCACTTTACATTCTGACTCCGGTGGAAATGAAATGGGGTGACGTCACTTTACACTCCATACGCCATGACCCAGTTAGGCTACGTTCTGTAACAACATAATTTAGTTCATTATATTGTTTACATTTTCATTTTTTTCGAGGTATGTAAGAAATAGAATACTACATTCGTGTCCGTTTGATACCATTTATCTTACAACTCGTTGTTTAAAAACATATCCAACTCGCTTTCGCTCGTTGGATACGTTTTTAAACAACTCGTTGTAAGATAAATGGTATCAAACGGAAACTCATGTATTATTCTCTATATATCATGTGCGTATTTTAAATATTTATGTACGTCGTTCATAGAATGGAAAAGGATGAAAGTGTGTGTGGGTTTTTTGCGTGAGAGAAAGATAAATGGATAGCTACATTGATTAGATATGTAGTGAGAGAGAGAGAGAGAGAGAGAGAGAGAGAGAGAGAGAGAGAGAGAGAGAGAGAGAGAGAGAGAGGGAGATGGAGAGGGGGTGGGGATGGATATGAGGTGGGGTTTGCAAGCCCGTACCCTAAAGTATTATATTATGTTGTTTTATTATTTTTATGTAAACAATCCATGTTTTACCCTTGGCATGTGTTGTTCTAATTGTAAACAAGGGGCTGGCAATAAAACTTGTAAAACAAAACACCCCAAAAAACCCATTTTTAAAAGACTGTCGGCTATTGTCGAGTCTGGTTAGGATATAAATAGAATACAGCTTTAAAGCGTACGAGGCGCGTGCTAAACCTTAAATTGTGGCAAACATTATACAAAATATGCTCACTTGAGACCTTTTACCATGTATTTCCATCAATCTAAGCTCCAAATTAGTTGTAATCCATGTGATAATGCGTGGTGACCCTATATAGCTGTTTGGTAGTAGAGTAGATTAGATTAGATAAATACTGTTTGGTAGTAATGCTAATATGTATAAATGTTGTTATCCAGATTCGGGCATTTTCGTTTAATTCAGGTAAACATCGGCCTGCCCCACTCCATCCCCACCCTCCACCCCCGCTCCTTACAAAATGGGAGCACACACACCTATGTACGTGTAACATCTGTGCTCCACTACTCGCCCATTTCTTACTGTCTGTGACTAATCCGGTTCAATCAAAACAAAAAGAAGATAGGAAGGACATGTTTTCTTTAACGATGCACTCAACACATTTTATTTACGGTTATATGGAATCGGACATGATTAAAGACCACATGGATATTGAGAGAGGAAACACGCTGTCGCCACTTCATTGGCTACTCTTTTCGATTAGCAGCAAGGGATCTTTTATAGGCACCATCCCACAAACAGGATAACACATACCACGGCCTTTGATACACCAGTCGTGGTGCACTGGCTGGATCAAAACAAATGAATCTGGCTGAAACTGTTAACGATACTTCCCGCCATATAGATGCTCTTATGTCATGCAATAATAGCAGGATAACAGATCACCTTCCATTGATTTACCCACAAGTTAGAAATAAAAGACACATTTAAAGTCAGGTCAGGTCAGAGGGTTTTACTTGTAATTCAGAGCAAGCTGTTGTCGCGCACGCCTGTCAGGGGCACAGGTGCCGGCCTCGGTCGTCTCTTCTGTCCAGGACAGGAAAGGGTTGGGGTGGGTAGGAGAGGGGACCGCCTGCACTGGCAAGTGCAAGAGAGCACGAGCAGCTCGAGCGGAGTCGGTAGCAGGCGTGGGGTGGTTTTGTTACTATGGAATTTGGAATGTCCCGTAGGATCAATGCCAAAGAGAAATATGTGCGCAATTTAAACGAAGGAAATTTGGCGCATTTTCGATGGGTCCACCGAACTGGAAATGGGAGCTATATATTTTTTGGAATTTAGTATGCCGAGAGTAGCTCGTTACTGGGACATCTGAAGGTATCAAATCAGTTTTATACTTCGATCTATGCATAGAGATTCAAAGCGACACTGGTTTCCAAACTAAGCTGTATGACAAAGGTGAGGACTTCACCGTCCCAACAGTACACCTATATGTCGAGCAATATATCTTCTGCTCCAGCTTTTGTAGTTTACATATCACAATTTCTAAGATAGCTTAGGGTATGTTCATTGTATGCAGATTTCAAACAACGCCATATCGTTCTAGTACAGAAGTTGTTTCAGCAGGGTTATGATATCTAGGAACGCTTGAGGGCATTCAAAAAGTGTTATGGTAGACATATGAAGGCTGATCTACTAAATATGAGGGGAGGGATTTAGCTCAGTCGGTTGAGTGCTCGCTTGAGATGCTTGCAACGAACGATCGAACCACCTCGGTGGACCCATTCAACTGATTTGGGGTTTTCTCGTTCCAACCAGTGCACCACAATTGGACAAAGGACGTGGTATGTGCTTTCCCGTCTGTGGGAAGGTGGATATAAAAGATCCCTTGCTGTATTAGAAAAATGAAGCGGGAGTCCCCTGATGACTACGAGTCAGAACAACCATATGTTTGACATCCAATAGCTGATGATTAATTAATCAATGTGCTCTAGCGGTGTCCAAACAAACGTTCTACTAAATATGGTGCACCACTGACCAAAATGATAGCTGATATTATTCCATAGTTAGAACTTGTGCAGACTTGTTCATGTCTTTAGTAAAACTTTTTTCAACGTTTTAGATTAATTTGTTTTGTTTAACAACACCACTGGAGCACACTGATTAATGAATAATCGGCTATTGGATGTCAAACGTATGGTAATTCTAACACGTAGTCATCCGAGGAAACCCGCAACATTTTTCCTAATGCAGCAACGAATCTTTTATATGCACTTTAAGTGATGTTTGATTTAGTAAACTAGTCTTCGAGTGGTAGTTCTCTTTGTGGCGAGGAGGGAAGGATTGCCCAGTAAAGGATCTCCTCATGAGTGGCTGTCCTCCTATAAACGAGGCACTAGAGCGAGATCATGGAATCGACCAATATTTTTGCCAAATATTCATTCGACTCTGCATTGTGCAGATACGGTCTTGATTGTGGATAATTAATCTTTAAGGGGGGGGGGGGGGGGGGGGGGGTCTCCAAGTTATGTAATATTTTTCGGGGAGTGTATGGTCTAGCATTAGAAACAAATCACCCCTGCGCGTGCTGTAACCTCACCGTGGTGCAGGGGTGTAACATTCTCTTTGAGAATGGCCAATACAGCACAAATCCCCTTGTTTTCTTCGAGATACAATTGAAATTTTGAGTAAAAGTCAGTATCTATCTGTGATATTTGTATTTTTGCAGTTCTTTACAGTTTTTATTTAAATTTCGAATTTTTATATTGATGTTGATCATCACTTTATTTGTTTGCATTACCATAGTTTGACACCCAATAGCCGATGTACTTTTCGTGCTGGGGTGTCGTTAAACATTCATTAATTCATTCATTTAGAAACAAATCACGGGTTGGACAGTGTCTAATCTAACAAAAGTAGCGTTACGTAATAAATGTACAACCTACGCACGTTATAATGGTAAAACTGCTACTTTCATTGTTACACATTCAACATACACATAAACAGAAGAAAGCATAAAAAAGAAACTTTATTACCATAATTCAAACATGTCCACAACAAACAACGCATAACGAAACTCAACGTTCCGTTCATAACGACACTAGAATATATATCGAAGCAAAAGCTGTTCACAAGCGTTTGAGTCTATGACTGGAATAAACATTACAACATGATTTTAGATCGAGGGCTCGTTCACATTAGAAACGACGCGGAGCATACGTGCCAACATACAAAGAACCCCCACTATTTCTAATGATAGCATTCACACTGGATGGCATATACAACGTGAATGAGCCCTAACATTTGACCCCGCGTTGACGTACACTAACTTTAAAGTAGCATACTTCACGAACCATTCAAACATGGCTTCTTATGATGAACAAAACGGGACCAACACTGCCTGACAAACTTTGAGGACTCTGTACAGACAGCAGTATTTACCAAGTACAAGCGGACTCCAAAAATCTAAGGGCTTTTCTTCTTCTTGTTTAACCAGGTGTGATTGTCAGCCATAGAAATTAGTTTCCAGTTATTAAATGCATTCGTTGTGAAAGTGCCACGCCCGCACTGTAGTCTACACATGGAAAACGACCCTAATGCTTGATCATCAATAGTCCTAACACAAAGTCTGTAAAACTATATTATGTGGGAAAGACTGGCACAGTCAAAACACACAGTTCCCACTGGTTGAGCCAGTAGGGCACAAACAAAAGAAAGAAAAGGGAAACATTACAAGAGAATTTTCATGTCCTTTCCACTCTCATCTCATATATCTAAATATTATTATTGAAATATTAAAATGAAAATAATACACCAAATACATAGAAACATCATCTTGAACTAAACTGAACGAATCATTTTATTAATATACAATCAATCTTTCAGAATATGGTTGTCATAGTAACAAATTGAGCATACAATTTTTTTTTAGTAAAAGTAAAAATAAATGATAATAATAATAATAATAATTAAAAAACAAAAATCGTAAATATCTTTATATTACCGTCACCTAAAAATGAGATTCAATAAGGAATGTTACCAACTGCCAAACTATGTCGAGTAGTCAAATAAATGTGCTTGTACACTGCGGGATGGTGGTGGCTGAGGTTAAGTTATTGCCACTCTTACAGCACCAAAGGCTCGAACGTTATACAGGGTACTGTTATATATGATATGCCAAATTAATGTATTTTTGATGGGCTGTATCATTGTGAAAAATTTCTAATAAGTATTCTGAGAGTACTGCTAAAACAATACATGTCCCTTACCAGGCCATCACTCTGTCAAACACGAATAACTTTCATTTTCTTAGTTATAGATCTTGAATAAATTCCCATAAAGTCAAACTTGATCAGGCCATAACACTGTCAAAAATAGATAAATTCTCATGAAAGTCAAACTTGATCAGGCCATAACACTGTCAAAAATAGATAAATCCTCATTAAAGTCAAACATGATCAGGCCATAACACTGTCAAAAATAGATAAATCCTCATGACAGTCAAACTTGATCAGGCCATAACACTGTCAAAAATAGATAAATTCCCATAAAGTCAAACTTGATCAGGCCATAACACTGTCATAATAGACAAATCCTCATGACAGTCAAACTTGATCAGGCCATAACACTGTCATAATAGACAAATCCTCATGACAGTCAAACTTGATCAGGCCATAACACTGTCAAAAATAGATAAATTCCCATAAAGTCAAACTTGATCAGGCCATAACACTGTCATAATAGACAAATCCTCATGACAGTCAAACTTGATCAGGCCATAACACTGTCATAATAGACAAATCCTCATGACAGTCAAACTTAATCAGGCCATAACACTGTCATAATAGACAAATCCTCATGAAAGTCAAACATGATCTGTAACTTTCCACGATAAATCTATACACAAACTTTCAGCTCAATATAGTGAGGCATTGCAACAAAAACAAGTCTGGAAAACTATATGTGGGACAGATGGACAGACACACAGACAGAAGGATGGACACAAAACCTATAGTCCCCTCTGGTTGGACTAGTATGGGACTAATAGGCAGTCATGACATGCCACCCATATCTCGTTCCAATTGATGTGAAACCGTATCCTCTGTATTTATGTATGGAGACTTACATTTACAAGACTGGTCCACCACTACCACTGAATTATTCACCAGTTTACATGTAAGTGACATGATGGAATTATGCATACCGTATTAACAATCATTTCTACTTTGTAACATGCATTTACAAAATACCAGTTTTAAGTTGGCAGACGTTATTTTTACATTCATCATCAAATTAACAAATGCTGGACCAATGGGATGACGTTAAATTGTAATGAACATAAAGGAAATGTATTTTGTGTTAATTTCCTAAGTTACAATAGTTCATGAAACTATCTATATCAATATTCCTATTAGTAATTGTGCACAATCACTTTTTTTCAATTAAAATGTAATATCTATACATGTATATTAAATTGTGTATGTTACATACATCGTGTATTCGGATCTCTTCAAATAAACCATATGTACAATAAATATCCGTATTGACCAGATAGTGAATAACACTCAAATTCAAAACATATTTTATTCTATATATTAGGTGTAAAAATGCACACAAAAATAAACTACAATTACAACTTCCATTAGCACAAGCAATAACAGTAAAAAAAAAAAAAAAAAATCACCAGTTAATTTTGTTTCTTTAATCCTACTCTAGACTAATAGAAGTTTCTTTTATTTGCTTTAATCCTACTCTAGACTAATAGAAGTTTCTTTTATTTGCTTTAATCCTACTCTAGACTAATAGAAATTTCTTTTCTTTGCTTTAATCCTACTCTAGACTAATACAAATTTCTTTTCTTTAATCCTATTTTAGACTAAAACAAATTTCTTTTCTTTGATCCTACTCTAGACCAATACAAATTTCTTTTCTTTGTTTTGATCCTACTCTAGGCTAATAAAAATGTATGATGCTCACTGCCATGTTTGGAACATTCTACAATAATTAAATATTTTGCATTTCCTCTTTGTATTCTACTGACAGCAAAGCATTGGAATCAATGAAAGCACACAAAATATTTTAAGTAAATTTGCCAGTGGTAAAAGCAACAGCAATTATCTCTATATGTAGTCTCAGTTTACAGCAGCATTCAAAGAGTTGAGCAACCCATGATCCTAATCTACATGTAGTTACAATGTGGAGCAAATTACTGGAAACTAAAAATATGTTTAAAGATGACCTGACAACCAAAATACCAGTAGTGTTTTCTGGTCTTAAATTTAACAGTGATACTTAAAGTAGGGTAATTTATTATTAATATTATATAATTAAAAAACAACAACAAACAAACAAACAAAAACTTCTGACAATTACAACAATGAAGCACATTACTGGAAACCAAAACCAATTTTAAAGATGGCCTGATGACCACGTTTAATACGAGAATAATCAGACAACTAGAATCAAAATCCCATCCAACATCAAACACATTTTATTTCATTGTTTCGAGCATATCAAATTACTGTACTTAAATTTTGTTTTAAATAACTTCGGAAATACGGACATAACATAACAGTTTTTATAAAGTACTCATCAACCATTCACATTTAAGATATTATGAATTATAATTTATATACTGGTGTGATGTTCAAGGTAAATGCAACTACATGTATATGTATACAACTTACATTTATATCTGGATACATATATCTACAAAAAAAAATCTCATACTAATGACAAAAATAAGAGAGACAGAAAAACCTATGAATACTAAGATGGAGTTAATAAAAATGTATAATTAATAAATTTAATTATACAAATCTTTCTCGACTTTAAGTACTTTAAACTTACACATGTAATAACCGGGGATACCTGTATACTGAAAATTGTGAGAACAATCGTTTCGTTCATGTCACTCAGACAAATCTAATTTTGCCTAAATTATTTTCCGTTTGGGCATTAAATTAAGAACATCATTTATATTGCCACAATGGGTTACGCGGAAATGAAATGGGTTTCCTGAGTTTGTTTTTGTGCAACCGATAAATGATTTTAAAATTTTTTTCAATTCTCAGAAGTCTGACTGTTGACAATAATTTGTTTATAAATGAACACAATGTACTACTGAATACATATTTAAACAGAAATCCATGTGTTTAGAATGCTACACACATATCAGACTTTCATTTTTATAACAAAAAATAAAATATAACAAAAACTAAAATGTCAAGGATGTAAAAATCAAACTATTCAAAATACTCAGAGAGGAATTAGAGATTCACACCCGTGAACAGGTCAGGTCAGATCATAGCTTTCAACATGCACATTCAGAACAAGCTGTTGTAGCACACGCCTGTCATGGGTGAAGGTGTCCACTTTCAGCGGCTCCTCCGTCCAGGACAGAAAAGGGTTTGGGGTGGGTGGGAGAGGTGGTCTCCCATGCTGGCATGTACGAGGGAGCACAAGCAGCTCGACCAGGGTCGGTAGCGGGCAAAGGTTGGTATTTGAATTTGTCCCATAGGATTAAAGCCAATGTGAAAATGTTTTGTAATTTCTTGAAGGTAATTTTGACTCATAATTTAGAATTTGGTTAATCAAAATAGAAAATGGAGCCAATTGGTTGATTTGATTTAGTACACACATGAACAGTCAATGTCTTGATTTATATGGCAGGGTTGGCATAGCCCAGTAATAAAGCGCTCGCCTGATGTGCGGTCGGTTTGGGATCAATCCCCATCAGTGAGCTCATTGAGCTAATTCTTGTTCCAGTATGTGCTAACATGTCTGTGGGATGGTGCATATAAAAGATCCCTTGCTTATAATGGAAAAATGTAGCGGGTTTTAATTTAAATTATAGATTAGTATCACAACTGAATAGGGGAGGCTACACAGATGTAGTCCTCTGAAACAAATAGGTATCTTGTGTAATATCCATATTAACCTAAAGTCGGAACCAAAATGTTAACTACAAAAAATTGCTCTACCACCTTTATTTTTCATTAGATTTTACCCACATTTTGTCCAGACAGAAATCTTGAAAAAAACATTACAATGACACAGATTCCACATACTAGATGATAACCATGTCACCTATATCGACTTCGCTGAGATCGCATAGGGCAAAAGGCATGTCATTTTGTGCTGGCTGCCATTTTGACTTTTTATGGAATATTCTCCAAGAGGGGTGAAAGGATATGACTTAATCTAACAACATTATAACATGTTATGATATAAAAGCAAACGTAACGACGTCATATTAATTTTATTATTATTTTTATTTTTATTTAATGATACCACTAGAGATCATTGATTTTATATTAATTATGTCACATATTTTGGAGGCTTTCACCCCTCTTGAAGAGTATTCCATAAAAGAACAAAATGGCAGATGGCAGAAAAAATGATATTATGAATTATAATTTATATACTGGTGTGATGTTCAAGGTAAATGCAACTACATGTATGTGTATACAACTTACATTTATATCTGGATACATATATCTACAAAAAAATTCTCATACTAATGACAAAAATAAGAGAGACAGAGAAAAACCTATGAATACTAAGATGGGGTTAATAAAAATGTATAATTAATAAATTTAATTACTGTAAATCATGAAATTAATGCGAGCAAGTAATTAATGCGAGCAAGTAATTAATGCGAAAAATGCGGCGAACACATCGACGCAATAATAACGACGCATTTTGGTACGGTTATAGAATATGTCCGCCACCTAAATACAACCATTTATGATTTACTATACACTAAATAACGAATATGTAATTTTCGATAATTTTAACTACTCTGACGATTACTAAAATAAAGCCAATAACTCGAGTTAATTTCTATTTTATTTTATTTTAGGAACTTTGCGTTATTTTGTGTTTTATTTCAGGAACGGTTAGGGTTTAGTTTGTTTTAGGAACATAGGGTCGAGTGATTTTCTGTTTTACTTTATTTTAATTTAGGAACTTTGTAGGTCGATTGTTACAGAGGAGTGTTGATAGCCTACACGGCTACAGAGTGATTAGGGTTAGCAAGGGGGGCTGGGGGGGGGGGCTGGCCCCCCCCCCAATAAGTCTTAATGTCCATATTTTTTTTTTTTTTTTTTTCTAAATAAATAATTTTATTTTATTTCTTTTTCCCCCGCAAAAACCCATGCCCCACTTTTTTTTAAGAATCCCCACCAAAAAATCCCTCTTTTTACAAAAGGATTAGTGGCGGACAGATTCTATAACCGCTCCCAAACAATATAATAAGAACACAACTGTGGTTTTTATGTGATGTGGACTTTTGCCCGACGCATTAATAAAAATACACATTTTTGTTCACTCATGTATGGACGCAATAATATGACGCATTAATTTCATGATTTACAGTATACAAATCTTTCTCGACTTTAAGTACTTTAAATTTACTCATGTAATAACCGGGGATACCTGTATACTGAAAATTGTGAGAACAATCGTTTCGTTCATGTCACTCAGACAAATCTAATTTTGCCTAAATTATTTTCCGTTTGGGCATTAAATTAAGAACATCATTTATATTGCCACAATGGGTTACGCGGAAATGAAATGGGTTTCCTGAGTTTGTTTTTGTGCAACCGATAAATGATTTTAAAAAAAAATTCAATTCTCAGAAGTCTGACTGTTGACAATAATTTGTTTATAAATGAACACAATGTACTACTGAATACATATTTAAACAGAAATCCATGTGTTTAGAATGCTACACACATATCAGACTTTCATTTTTATAACAAAAAATAAAATGTCAAGGATGTAAAAATCAAACTATTCAAAATACTCAGAGAGGAATTAGAGATTCACACCCATGAACAGGTCAGGTCAGATCATAGCTTTCAACATGCACATTCAGAACAAGCTGTTGTAGCACACGCCTGTCATGGGTGAAGGTGTCCACTTTCAGCGGCTCCTCCGTCCAGGACAGGAAAGGGTTTGGGGTGGGTGGGAGAGGTGGTCTCCCATGCTGGCATGTGCGAGGGAGCACAAGCAGCTCGACCAGGGTCGGTAGCGGGCAAAGGTTGGTATTTGAATTTGTCCCATAGGATTAAAGCCAATGTGAAAATGTTTTGTAATTTCTTGAAGGTAATTTTGACTCATAATTTAGAATTTGGTTAATCAAAATAGAAAATGGAGCTAATTGGTTGATTTGATTTAGTACGCACATGAACCGTCAATGTCTTGATTTATATGGCAGGGCTGGACATAGCCCAGTGATAAAGCGCTCGCCTGATGTGCGGTCGGTTTGGGATCAATCCCCATCAGTGAGCTCATTGAGCTAATTCTTGTTCCAGTATGTGCTAACATGTCCGTGGGATGGTGCATATAAAAGATCCCTTGCTTATAATGGAAAAATGTAGCGGGTTTTAATTTAAATTATAGATTAGTATCACGACTGAATAGGGGAGGCTACACAGATGTAGTCCTCTGAAACAAATAGGTATCTTGTGTAATATCCATATTAACATAAAGTCCAAACTACAAAAAATTGCTCTCCTACCTTTATTTTTCATTAGATTTTACCCACTTTTTGTCCAGACAGAAATCTTGAAAAACCCATTACAATGACACAGATTCCACATACTAGATGATAACCATGTCACCTATATCGACTTCGCTGAGATCGCATAGGGCAAAAGGCATGTAATTTTGTGCTGGCTGCCATTTTGACTTTTTATGGAATATTCTCCAAGAGGGGTGAAAGGATATGACTTAATCTAACAACATTATAATATAACATGTTATGATATAAAAGCAAACGTGATGACGTCATATTAATTTTATTATTATTTTTATTTTTATTAATGATACCACTAGAGATCATTGATTTTATATTAATTATGTCACATACTTTGGAGGCTTTCACCCCTCTTGAAGAGTATTCCATAAAAGAAAATGGCAGACGGCAGAAAAATGCATGTATTTTGCCTTATGCTATCTCAGCAAAGTCGATACTGGCGACATCGATACAGTCTCATATGTGGAATCTGTGTCACTGTAATGGTTTTTTCACAACTTGTGTCTGGACAAAAGTTTGCGGATATGTAACGGTAATTAAAGGTAGGAGAGTAATTTATTGTAGTTGTTAACAATTTGGTTCGGACTTTAGTGGACAGATCTTGACATGCTTGTGATCTAATATTTAAATATGAACTCAACAGATGTCATAAACACACAACAAAGATATTTATATACATTATGCACATGATACATAAACATTTCAAACAAGCAGTTGTCATAATATCAATGGTGGCAACTTTGATATTAAACAGTGACAAAGGAACTCTCAAATACTAGATTGCCTGTAAAACAGTAATCAAAATTTCAAATACGATTTTATCAAAGAGACTGTATAATGAAAATGTGATAGCTGCCAACAAATTTAGTATTCAATTCTATTTTAATTTTGTTTAGGTTTGCACTACAATCAACTCACAAAACTCAAACTGCATAAAATATGGGTGGGGTTAGAGGCAAAATCATAAAGTTTAAGCTTCAACAGATATATCAAAAGCAATTATTGCATGTGTTATCTTGTCTTTTATAAATTAAATTACAAAGATATTTTGTAGGATGTGTCACAATTACTATAATTTCAAGCCTGTTATAAATTAAACATATATGCAGGAGTGTTGTGAAATAAAATATCAATTTCCTTTGAACAAATTGGACCAATACTTTAGGGTTTTTGTGTTTTCAAAAAGGTTCTTAACTAAAAAAGGATAGGGTAGGTGTGAGCTGTATATACACACCCATCACACTCCACTTGGGATAATAGAATGATCACTTTTTTTTATATGAATTGCATATAATCTAACATTTCCAACAATGCAAGTAAAATGGTAATGCACTAGGAACCGAATTCTGAATTCTTACCATCCGTTACTTGCATACACATTAAAAATAAGCAGCCGATGACATCAACTTTTGAGAATAGTTTTTAAATAATCAATGACATCTTTGTCCATGAGGATTTCCGTATGTTCCACCTTGTTGAAAACCTTGTGGACAACTTTCTGAGATTTCTGCCAAGCCAGACAACCCTGTAAACTCCGAATATTCACTGTGCCGTCACCATTATCGGGAACCACTGTGGGCTGCGAATCTGGCCATTGCCCTTCACTGTAATTCAGCATGCCGGGGGTAGAAACATTGGTACCGTGGAGACAATAAACATCGACCATGGGCGGCTTGAGATCTCTGATCAGATGGTCGACGTCTTTTCTCATGGAGTAGCCTGTGCTGAAGAAGAGATCCTTGAAGAACTGCTCATAATCGTTCACTGTGTAATTCTTGCCGGGCCGCGAGACCAGGACTTCGTTGTTGCCCCAGAACTTGTCAGATGGCATAAGGAATGCTGTACTCATCATGGAGCGCTGTTCAATACGAATAGACATGGCTGAGACCAGTGGAATGTTCAGAGAGTCTCCTGTATAATGAAATAGACAAACACATATTAACAAATGCTGCATAACAGAAGAGACAAACAATGCATAACAGAACCTACAAATGCAGAGACAAACAATGCGTAACAGAACAAACACAGATTAATTAACAAACACTGCATAACAAAACAGACAAACACTGCATAACAAAACAGACAAACACTGCATAACAGAACCGACAAACACAGAAACAAACAATGCGTAATAGAACAGACAAACACAGATTAATTAACAAACACTGCATAACAAAACAGACAAACACAGATTAACAAACACTGCATAACAGAACAGACAAACACAGAAACAAACAATGCATAACAGAACAGACAAACACAGATTATTAACAAACACTGCATAACAGAACAGACAAACACAGATTAACAAACACTATGTAACAGAACAAACAAACACATATTAATTAACAAACACTGCATAACAAAACAGACAAACACAGATTAACAAACACTGTGTAACAGAACAAACACAGATTAGCAAACACTGCATAACAAAACAGACAAACGCAGATTAATAAACACTGCATAACAAAACAAACACAGATTAACAAACACTGTGTAACAGAACAGATAAACACAGATTAACAAACACTGCATAGCAGAACAGACAAACACAGATTAACAAACACTGCATAACAGAACAGACAAACAGATTAGCAAACACTGCATAGCAGAACAGACAAACACAGATTAACAAACACTGCATAGCAGAACAGACAGACACAGATTAACAAACACTGCGTAACAGAACAGACAAACACAGATTAACAAACACTGCATAGCAGAACAGACAAACACAGATTAACAAACACTGCATAACAGAACAGACAAACAGATTAGCAAACACTGCATAGCAGAACAGACAAACACAGATTAACAAACACTGCATAGCAGAACAGACAGACACAGATTAACAAACACTGCGTAACAGAACAGACAAACACAGATTAACAAACACTGCGTAACAGAACAGACAAACACAGATTAACAAACACTGCATAGCAGAACAGACAAACACAGATTAACAAACACTGCATAACAGAACAGACTAAGACCCACTTTCCACTAATGCGATTCTGTGCACGATTTATCGTTTTCTCAAGCAGATTACAACAGAAAATATGACGATTTCAAAAGAGTACTTTAAGCCAATTTCAAAAGTGTACTTTAAGCCAATTTCAAAAGTGTCAACTTTTCCCCCAGTGCACTCAATACCCATGTTAGTTTTTATTTTTCACAACCTTCCATAACCAAACTTAAAAGTCACGACTATTCAGGTCTACAAAATGACATATGGAGAGTTGACGTTGCATACATCACGTGAAGCACAGTTACAGATTTTGACGTAAGCCTTATTGCTGTACACCAAAACAAATTCTATGAATTTACACCAAAGTTTTTAAATAGCACCATGGAATATTTTAAATTACAGCCATTTGGTGTCTCAACACATACTGTAAAACACTTTATTTTCGTGATTTAATGAAAATCAGTCAGTTCACAAGCATTTATTTTCGCGAATTCGCCATAAAAAACCAAAACAAAACAAAAACTGAAGTACAGTTACTGAAGTCAATAATGTTGATGTTTATTATTTACAAAATACTGTAAGCTTACGCAAGGTGCTCAGGCTACCCTGTGTGGTTTTTCGTAATCCTCAAACGATTTATAAAAAAACTTGTCAAAATACTTGTTCAATACCGTTTTTGACCGACCAACAGACAAAACCTTTAATGTAAAGGCCCAATATGAACTATAGTATAGTTCATAGTGAACTGAGTATAGTATCGCTGTAGAAGCCCACCCCGGATTATTTTCACTTCCACATTTTAACATAATGTGACGTTCATACAGGGTTCATACACTTAAAGGAAGTCAAAATTCCAGGGTTTTTCAAGCACTTTCCAGGTCAACTTTACCAAAATTCCAGGACCATACCGAGTTTCCACAGGTCATTAAACAAGCAAGTGCCAACCATCTTTGTGGGTTTACAATAGATTCATTAACTTGACACGCTCCCTGAACTTGCTAAATACCCAGCGGCAAAAAGTGACAAACTTTCTTTTCCAATATGGCGACGCTGTCGCTTGGATCTCGTGGCCGCGTGATCCTCGCATCGCAAGATAAAAAACAACAACAAACATTCACACGTCAACTGAGCCGGTAAACATCGATTGGCTGGACGATTGGCATTTGATTGTGCCGCGGAAATGAAACAAATAATTTAATTACATGTTAAATAAAGTAAATAAAGCCTCCGTTTTAGGCGTTTATATTTTATTTCACATCAAATTATCATTTTCAAGGGTTTTCCAGACTGCAAGATGATTTTTAAGGGTATTCAAGAACTGGAATACATTAGTTTATTTTTAAGGGTTTTCAAGGGTTTTCCAGGCGCGTACGAACCCTGTTACTTCCTTTTTCTAAACACGTGTGTTGTTTCATCGCCATCACTTAAGAAAGAAAACCATTCAAAACGTAGTATTGTTTATTATCTTTTTCATTATTTAAAAGTGTTAAGTGTTGCATTGTTACTACATGTACTAGTCCCGTGAAACAGAAACTAACGAGATCTCGGCCCGACTCGGGTCTCATTAAACGAGACTGCTGTCTTCTTTTTCTTTTTTTAAAGGTCCAATTTTTGTCAGCCTTTAATTTCCTGTGGAATTTATTTTCACAAATTTTATTCCAATGCAAAAAACGTGAAAATGAATTCCACGCGAAAATAAAGTATTTTACAGTAATTATTTCAACAAGAGAAAACCAGCTGCCATCACAAACATTACTCTTACTGATAAAGCAGCAAAGGATCTTTTATATGCACTTGTCACAGGCAGCACAGTACATACCACAGGCTTTGATGTACCAGTAGTGGGGTACTGGTTGGGATTGGAAAAGTGTGAATCCATCAAGGTCAATCAATCTTGCAATATATCCCACACCAATCTAATTAAACTTAGCTCCACTGGTTAATTACTATTACCTGTGGATCTAACAGCAGCCAATTGGAGCTCATGTCCAGTTGACCTTTCATTCGACCAATCAAAACCTTACTTGCAAAATCATGCCAGTGATTTGAAAAGAATTTGAAAAAATTTGGGATTGTGCTGAGGGTATACGAAATGATTCGGGTGAAATACGAAGTATGCTGGAAACTAATTTCAATATAAAATTTTATATAAAATTAGTTTTAAGACGAAAAAAAAACTGATGGTATAGCCATAAAATCTGTTTATACTAGTATACAATCCAGAGTTTATTACTGCACTTTTCCCCCTGTTTTTTAATGCTGAAATAGACCAACAAGTTCGCCTATTACATAAATAGTCTTGCCCGATATTTTTAGAATTTGTATGCTCCCGAATAACGCTATAAAAGGCGAAGTGTAATTGGTTGATATTTAAATTGTTATTTATAGATGAAATGTCACCTGGACATGGGAGTCCACGCAATGATGTTAGATCTACTGGTTAATTACTATTACCTGTGGATCTAACAGCACCCCGTTGGAGCTCATGTCCAGCTGACCTTTCATTCGACCAATCAAAACCTTACTTGCAAACCAGTAGAGCTAATTTTAATCAGATTGCATCCCTTCCAGGATTTTCCAGGATTCTTACCACTTTCCAGGATTCCCACAAGTTTCCAGGAATGCTATGTCTTTCCAGTATTCCCATGAGTGTCTAGGATTCCCATACGTTTCCAAGAATCCCACAACTCGCATGAACCCTGTAGATCTGTTTTTACCTCATGCCATGAGTCTCAGAGGTTTCACAGCTCCTGCCCAGATGCCTGACAGTATTTCCATAAGTTTCTAGGATTCCCTCAAGTTTCCAAGAATCCCATGACCCACACAAACCCTGTAGATCTGTTTTTACCTGATGCTATGAGCCTTAGAGGTTTCACAGCTCCTTCCCAGACCCATGACAGTATTTTCATAATTTTCTAGGAATCCCACGACCCACATGATCCCTGTAGATCTATTTTTTACCTCATACCATGAGCCTCAGAGGTTTGACAACTCCTGCCCAGAAACTTGACAGTATTTCCATAACTTTCTAGGATTTCCACAAGTTTCCAGGAATCCCACAACCCACATGAACTCTGTAGATCTGTTTTTACCTGATGCCATGAGCCTCAGGGGTTTCACAGCTCCTGCCCAGACCCCTGACAGTATTTCCATAAGTTTCTAGGATTCCCACAAGTTTTCAGGAATCCCACAACCCATATGAACCTTGTAGATCTGTTTTTACCTGACACCATGAGCCTCAGGGGTTTCACAGCTCCTGCCCAGAACCATGACAGTATTTCCATGTTTCTACGATTCCCACAACCCACATGAACCCTGTAGATCTGTTTTTACCTGCCGCCATAAACCTCAGGGGTTTCACAGCTCCTGCCCAGACCCCTGACAGTACTTCCATGTTTCTACGATTCCCACAACCCATATGAACTCTGTAATCTATTTTTACCTGCCGCCATGAGCCTCAGGGGTTTCACAGCTCCTGCCCAGACCTCCGACAGACTGACCCAGAAATTGATGAACTTGTCTTTCCATGACTCCTGCCCAGACCCCTGACAGTATTTCTATATGTTTCTAGGATTCCCACAAGTTTCCAGGAATCCCATGACATACATAAACTCTGTAGATCTGTTTTTACCTGATGCCATGAGCCTCAGGGGTTTCACAGCTCCTGCCCAGACTCCCGACAGACTGATCCAGAACTTGATGAACTTATCTTTCCACGACTGCGGCCGCTGGTTGAAGAAGTACAGCATGTTGGCATTGCCCATGCTGTGAGCCAACACTATCACCTTGCTGTTGTTATTCTTTACATATGTATCCTCCACCAGCAGTTGGAAGTCGAAGAAAAACTGACCCAGTTCATCTGGAAGTATAGAAAAACCAACATTACAACCCGGTTGTTTAAATGTTTAAAAATAAAGCATAGAAGATTATGTAAATGTTTAAATGTGGAAGATCAAGGAATATATAACATTATCTCGCCTTCATGTAAAATTCTTTAATCTCATTGGTTGTTTGCCGTTGGACAAATCCCTTATACCCATGTGGGCGGAGCCAAATTCTCTTATACCCCGTCTGTAATTTCCAACAGTTTCCAGCCGCCCCAGTTAATGCTAAAGCAATAATTAGATTATAAATAACATTGATAATCAATCAAGTATACATAATTAATTTTATTTTTACTATAAAATACACTATTTCAATACTTTTAAAAGCTGCAATGTTGAACTCGGCCACCTAATTACGGTTGTGGTGTTATTGTATTAATGCGCGATTAGCCACAGTTGTTTTTTTTGTTTTTAATTTTTTTACTACATACATTTCTGATAAAAAGGTGTGGGTTTTTTTTATTTTATTAATATCTGTTTCAGACAATTTCGTATTACAAACATTTGAAGTTAAAAATTTGTTTATCGATGGAACTATTTTTCGTCACTGGCAAGTGGTTTCGTTCGCGTCCGCGTGGTATGGCTCTGTTAATAAATTGTTAGCAATTAGGCTATTGTCTGGCGTTATTTTGATTATTTGGCTATATGGTTTAACATGTCGGCAAGATAAATTTGTTGTAGAAGCATCTCTCGGGGTATATGGCTTTTTATGTACCCTCTGTGTGCTCTTTTACCCCCTCGCCTTCGGCTCGGGGTAAAAGAACACACAGAGGGTACACAAAAAGCCATATACTCCTCGTGATGCTTCTACAACTTATATTATTTCGCCTTCATGTAAAATTCTTTAATCTCATTGGTTGTTTGCCGTTGGACAAATCCCGTATCGCCCCCTGTGGGCGGAGCAAAATTCTCTTATACCCCGTCTGTAATTTCCAACAGTTTCCAGCCACCCCAGTTAATGCTAAAGCAATAATTAGATTATAAATAACATTAATACTCAATCAAGTATACATAATTAATTTTATTTTTACTATAAAATACACTAGTTCAATACTTTTAAAAGCTGCAATGTTGAACTCGGCCACCTAATTACGGTCGTGGTTTTATTGTATTAATGCGCGATTAGCAACAGTTGTGGGTTTTTTGTTGTTTTTTAAATATTTTTATTTTTTTACTACATACATTTCTGATAAAAAGGTGTTTTTTTTGTTTGTTTTTATTAATATCTGTTTCAGACAATTTCGTATTACAAACATTTGAAGTTAAAAACTCGTTCATCGATGGAACTATTTTTCGTCACTGGCAAGTGGTTTCGTTCGCGTCCGCGTGGTACGGCTCCGTTAATAAATTGTTAGCAATTAGGCTATTGTCTGGCGTTATTTTAATTATTTGGCTATATGGTTTAACATGTCGGCAAGATAAATTCGTGGTAGAAGCATCTCTCGGGGTATATGGCTTTTTATGTACCCTCTGTGTGCTCTTTTAAAAGAACACACAGAGGGTACACAAAAAGCCATATACCCCTCGTGATACTTCTACAACTTATATTATAACATAATCGTATAAATTTAGATACATATTTTTGTTTCTTGTTTGTAAATGAAATGACCATTAGTTATCCCTGGTCACCATCAACACCTTCAAGATCACCATACTTCAGTCTCCGATAAGAAAAAAAAGTGGTCATTCCCACTCCTCTACAAAGTTGTCAGGAACGTTTTAGGAGAGCAACAAATCGATCATCTTGAAACCAACTTTATCCTGCATCCACTGTTTCTATTGATGTCACAAGCACAGCTACATTACAAAATCGCTCATTTGACCTCTAGGTCATCGTACAATGTGGCTGAAATAACAGAAATGATAGCTTTTCCCAGGGGTTCAAATTTTTGTTTAAAAATTACTTGCCACAGGGCAAGTGCCAATCAGATATTCACTTGCCCAATATATATTTTCCCACTTGCACATACTTCTTAAGGTAACCAATTGTGTTACTCCTATTTAATTTAATATAGTGCTTAATAGTGTATAATCTTGAAAGTAATTGGTTTAATTGCACAAATAAAGAATTTTGCCAATAGGTTACAACACTTGCCCAGGAAGTACTAAATGTATATGTCCAGTAGTATCAACTGTCTTCTCTATTTGTTGATTTAAACTTAATTTTTTTAAATAGTGTCCATTTGTTGATTTAAAGTTTGTTATTTATTTGGTAGTGTCCACTTGTTCATCTAAATACAATTATTGTGTTGATGTATGCCTTAGTGACAACTTGTATGGCCGTGGATGTTGTGAGATCCCTTTCCACCCGTGAGCCATTCTTTTATGGCTGGCATTGGTTCAAAAATGTTTAGGGATTTTGGCTCATGTGTCATTATTGTGTATATATTATTTAAAATTGTTTGCCCCAAAACACTTCTCTGAGGTGTTTTTACCCTGTTCATAGCTGAGAAAAGTCTCTCGCAAACAGTTGTGGCTGGGCTCAAAAGTAAACATGAGCTCTTACTTTGGAAATGTTTTCTAAATAGTGCAGGCTTGGTAAACAACAGCCGGGGAGGGGGTGTACATCTATTGCAGCCTTGTATTTTTAACTTATTGAGCATAATTTATTTATTAAAAACTATTAATAAAGCAGAAACAATGAATATATTCATGTATGCTTAGAGGGCATCGCACCTTGTCACGATTATGACGTAGGGCTAATGAAATATAACTTCACCGTACCCGTTCATTTTACACAAATGTAGATTTAAATTTTTAAAGTACTTAAAAAAAACATTAAGTATGTTCTGCTACAAGGTTTATTATATCTAAACTAAAATGTCTTGCAACTTTTATAAGAATACAGTTCATAATATGTATGCTCTGTTCAAGTGAACTCGGAAATTATAAACTTGCTTTACGCCCCCATTCATTTGCAAATAGCAGATTCCGGAACCACGTTAACGTCTAATTTAATTTGAATATGACAATTTTAAACTGTATCCCACCTCATTTACCATGTTTGCAAGGATTAAACATTATGATTGCACACACAAGGGATGTGTACTTTATTTTTATATAAGTTGTAAAGCACATTGGATGCTATTTCTCTGAAGATCATCGAACCGATTATTTGTATGAATTCAGTCAAATGTTCAGTGGCGGAAATTACCGGTCTTAGTCGATAGTAAAAGGGGAATAACTCTAAAGTTGTTATTGAACTTTTCAACACATTGTTTTCCGTTTTGGTGTGTCAACACATTGGCAAGAGTTCCGATCGTTCCAGCATTTAGGGTTAGGGTTAGTTCTCCTCAGAGCTATGTAAATGCTCGTACGATCGGAACACTTTCCAAAGGTTTTACCAAGATTTGTAACAAATTTAAAAAAATGTTTTAGGTGTTACATTTGTCACTTGTCATCGGGAATATGCAGTTAACATAATTACTTGCCCAGCATGAAAATTCCACCTGGCACGGGCTTCGGGCGATGGGATTTTTGAACCCCTGTTTTCTCCTTCATTTTTAGGGTCTGCAGGATAAAGATAATAATTAGATAATGACGTCGGATATCTGCTTTATCCTGTTCAAGCCAAATGAGAAATTCTGCTCGACAGAGCCTCACGGAATTTCCCATTACCATCACAGGATAAAGCAGATATCCGACGTCATTAACTAGTTATTCTCTATTTTCATGAATTCTGTTTAAAACCTCATGTGATTGCTCATCTACCTGTATAGTCTGATCCACGTGGAATGTCTTTAATCATACTATGGAATTTACTACAAGCTATTTATTTCTAAGCCAACTGTTTTTGTCTTACATACATACATATATTTACAATGCATTGAAAAAAATAAACAACACATGCTTCATAAATTAGGCCCACAGATGTCCACTGACTTTGTTTTGATGGTGAATTACCCAGCTACTCTTTTGAGTGTTAAATCTATTTATGGTATGATGTAGCATACTTACTAGGAGCCTTTCTGAAATCATACGGAGCTCCCCTGATGCTGACGTCCCGTTCATAGCCCCACAGAACCAAGGCCTCCACTATTGGGTTGTAGTAGGAAGCTGGAAACACAACAACATGACACTCTTATCACAAAGTACAGTGCTAGCAGATAAATAAACACGAAATATTGAGAAAACATACACTGCATTATAAGCATATTCTAACATGGAATAACCAAGAAGTGATTGCGATCATAATAAAATATTCTGCATAAAACTGCAAAATAACAAAATACCTGAAGGGAACAAAGAAATTATTTTTGTTTTTTGAAATAGTGTTATTAACAAGCTTCTGCTACACATTTTAGTTTGACACTAAAGTTCTGTTATACAGTACATACTATATAGCTTTTGATACACCTCTTATCAAGGACTAGATGGTCTGAAAATAAACACTGGATCCTCCAATTGATATATCATCTACCAACTACCTGGTAAAAACTCTTAAAATAGCGTATCTTCCTACATTTACTATCTCACCATAGTCATTCACTCATGTACAGTGAAGGTCTTCTAAACCAATCAAAAGTCCTGTTTTATGGTGTATCTGGTTTCAAGAGGTTCTGTTCTAAAGGGACCGAGAAAAACATCCAGTTTTAATCAAATTCTTCTTTATGGTCTGGTTTTAGGGGTTTTACTGAACCTACCTTTGTTTGACACCCAACAGACAGTGTATTTTGTGTTGGGGCATCATCATTAAACATTTTTATTTACTCATTCTCATCATATTTTTCCTTCCTTCCAGATAATTCCAGTTTATACATGTAAATGTTTGTTTTAAAACTCTGAACATTATGATACCTGCCCCAAATGACAAGCATGTCTTAAATTTACAAACTTACTGGATGAATAGTGAACATGTACCAATTTACTTACTTACTGGATGAATAGTGAACGTGTACCAATTTACACACTTACTGGATGAATAGTGAACGTGTGCAGATTTACACACTTACTGGATGAATAGTGAACGTGTACCGATTTACACACTTACTGGATGAATAGTGAACGTATACAGATTTACACACTTACTGGATGAATAGTGAACGTGTACCGATTTACAAACTTACTGGATGAATAGTGAACATGTACAGATTTACACACTGGATAAACAGTGAACATGTACCAATTTACACACTTTCTGGCTGAATAGTGAACGTGTACCAATTTACGTACTTACTGAATGAATAGTGAACGTGCACAGATTTACACACTTAGTGGATGAATAGTGAACGTGCAGATTTACACACTTACTGGATGAATAGTGAACGTGTACCAATTTACGTACTTACTGAATGAATAGTGAACGTGTACCAATTTACGTACTTACTGAATGAATAGTGAACGTGCACAGATTTACACACTGGATGAATAGTGAACATGTACCAATTTACGTACTTACTGAATGAATAGTGAACGTGTACCAATTTACGTACTTACTGAATGAATAGTGAACGTGCACAGATTTACACACTTAGTGGATGAATAGTGAACGTGCAGATTTACACACTTACTGGATGAATAGTGAACGTGTACCAATTTACGTACTTACTGAATGAATAGTGAACGTGTACCAATTTACGTACTTACTGAATGAATAGTGAACGTGCACAGATTTACACACTTACTGGATGAATAGTGAACATGTACCAATTTACATACTTACTGAATGAATAGTGAACGTGTACCAATTTACGTACTTACTGAATGAATAGTGAACGTGCACAGATTTACACACTTAGTGGATGAATAGTGAACGTGCAGATTTACACACTTACTGGATGAATAGTGAACGTGTACCAATTTACGTACTTACTGAATGAATAGTGAACGTGTACCAATTTACGTACTTACTGAATGAATAGTGAACATGCACAGATTTACACACTTACTAGATGAATAGTGAACGTGTACCGATTTACAAACTTACTGGATGAATAGTGAACATGTACAGATTTATACACTTACTGGCTGAATAGTGAACGTGCACAGATTTACACACTGGATAAACAGTGAACGTGTACCAATTTACACACTTACTGGCTGAATAGTGAACGTGTACAGACTTACACACTTAGTGGATGAATAGTGAACGTGCAGATTTACACACTTACTGGATGAATAGTGAACGTGTACCAATTTACGTACTTACTGAATGAATAGTGAACGTGTACCAATTTACGTATTACTGAATGAATAGTGAACGTGCACAGATTTACACACTTACTGGATGAATAGTGAACATGTACCAATTTACGTACTTACTGGATGAATAGTGAACGTGTAACAATTTACGTACTTACTGGATGAATAGTGAATGTGCACAGATTTACACACTTACTGGATGAATAGTGAACGTGCAGATTTACACACTTACTGTGTACCAATTTACTTACTTACTGGATGAATAGTGAACGTGTACCAATTTACACACTTACTGGATGAATAGTGAACGTGTACAGATTTACACACTTACTGGATGAATAGTGAACGTGTACCGATTTACACACTTACTGGATGAATAGTGAACGTATACAGATTTACACACTTACTGGCTGAATAGTGAACGTGTACCGATTTACAAACTTACTGGATGAATAGTGAACATGTACAGATTTATACACTTACTGGCTGAATAGTGAACGTGCACAGATTTACACACTGGATAAACAGTGAACGTGTACCAATTTACACACTTACTGGCTGAATAGTGAACATGTACCAATTTATGTACTTACTGGATGAATAGTGAACGTGTACAGATTTACGTACTTATTGGATGAATTGTGAACGTGTACTGATTTACGTACTTACTGGATGAATAGTGAACGTGTACAGATTTACACACTTACTGGATGAATAGTGAACGTGTACAGATTTACACACTTACTGGATGAATAGTGAACGTGCACAGATTTACACACTTACTGGATTTAATAGTGAACATGTACCAATTTACGTACTTACTGGATGAATAGTGAACGTGTACCAATTTACGTACTTACTGGATGAATAGTGAACATGCACAGATTTACACACTTACTGGATGAATAGTGAACGTGCAGATTTACACACTTACTGGATGAATAGTGAACGTGTACCAATTTACGTACTTACTGGATGAATAGTGAACATGTACCAATTTACGTACTTACTGGATGAATAGTGAACGTGTACCAATTTACGTACTTACTGAATGAATAGTGAACGTGCACAGATTTACACACTTACTGGATGAATAGTGAACGTGTACCGATTTACGTACTTACTGAATGAATAGTGAACGTGTACCAATTTACGTACTTACTGAATGAATAGTGAACGTGCACAGATTTACACACTTACTGGATGAATAGTGAACGTGTACCAATTTACGTACTTACTGGATGAATAGTGAATGTGTACCGATTTACGCACTTACTGGATGAACAGTTAACGTGCACCGATTTACGCACTTACTGGATGAACAGTGAACGTGCACCGATTTACGCACTTACTGGATGAATAGTGAACGTGTACCAATTTACACACTTACTGGATGAATAGTGAACGTGTACAGATTTACACACTTACTGGATGAATAGTGAACGTGCACAGATTTACACACTTACTGGATGAATAGTGAACATGTACCAATTTATGTACTTACTGGATGAATAGTGAACGTGTACAGATTTACGTACTTAATTATTGGATGAATTGTGAACGTGTACTGATTTACGTACTTACTGGATGAATAGTGAACGTGTACAGAGTTACACACTTACTGGATGAATAGTGAACGTGTACCAATTTACGTACTTACTGAATGAATAGTGAACGTGCACAGATTTACACACTTACTGGATGAATAGTGAACGTGTACCGATTTACGTACTTACTGAATGAATAGTGAACGTGCACAGATTTACACACTTACTGGATGAATAGTGAACGTGTACCGATTTACGTACTTACTGAATGAATAGTGAACGTGCACAGATTTACACACTTACTGGATGAATAGTGAACGTGTACCGATTTACGTACTTACTGAATGAATAGTGAACGTGTACCAATTTACGTACTTACTGAATGAATAGTGAACGTGCACAGACTTACACACTTAGTGGATGAATAGTGAACGTGCAGATTTACACACTTACTGGATGAATAGTGAACGTGTACCAATTTACGTACTTACTGAATGAATAGTGAACGTGTACCAATTTACGTACTTACTGAATGAATAGTGAACGTGCACAGATTTACACACTTACTGGATGAATAGTGAACATGTACCAATTTACGTACTTACTGGATGAATAGTGAACGTGTAACAATTTACGTACTTACTGGATGAATAGTGAATGTGCACAGATTTACACACTTACTGGATGAATAGTGAACGTGCAGATTTACACACTTACTGTGTACCAATTTACTTACTTACTGGATGAATAGTGAACGTGTACCAATTTACACACTTACTGGATGAATAGTGAACGTGTACAGATTTACACACTTACTGGATGAATAGTGAACGTGTACCGATTTACACACTTACTGGATGAATAGTGAACGTATACAGATTTACACACTTACTGGATGAATAGTGAACGTGTACCGATTTACAAACTTACTGGATGAATAGTGAACATGTACAGATTTATACACTTACTGGCTGAATAGTGAACGTGCACAGATTTACACACTGGATAAACAGTGAACGTGTACCAATTTACACACTTACTGGCTGAATAGTGAACATGTACCAATTTATGTACTTACTGGATGAATAGTGAACGTGTACAGATTTACGTACTTATTGGATGAATTGTGAACGTGTACTGATTTACGTACTTACTGGATGAATAGTGAACGTGTACAGATTTACACACTTACTGGATGAATAGTGAACGTGTACAGATTTACACACTTACTGGATGAATAGTGAACGTGCACAGATTTACACACTTACTGGATGAATAGTGAACATGTACCAATTTACGTACTTACTGGATGAATAGTGAACGTGTACCAATTTACGTACTTACTGGATGAATAGTGAACATGCACAGATTTACACACTTACTGGATGAATAGTGAACGTGCAGATTTACACACTTACTGGATGAATAGTGAACGTGTACCAATTTACATACTTACTGGATGAATAGTGAACATGTACCAATTTACGTACTTACTGGATGAATAGTGAACGTGTACCAATTTACGTACTTACTGAATGAATAGTGAACGTGCACAGATTTACACACTTACTGGATGAATAGTGAACGTGTACTGATTTACGTACTTACTGAATGAATAGTGAACGTGTACCAATTTACGTACTTACTGAATGAATAGTGAACGTGCACAGATTTACACACTTACTGGATGAATAGTGAACGTGTACCAATTTACGTACTTACTGGATGAACAGTTAACGTGCACCGATTTACGCACTTACTGGATGAACAGTGAACGTGCACCGATTTACGCACTTACTGGATGAACAGTGAATGTGCACTGATTTACGCACTTACTGGATGAACAGTGAACGTGCACCGATTTACACACTTACTGGATGAATAGTGAACGTGCACATCAGGATCTAGCCACTCAATGTGTTCAGTCTTCCCAAAGCCTGGGATTTTCGTGTCAACCCCAGGAGAGTTACTTGTGGTGTGATTTTCAGGGTGATACACAAGTCTGAAGACAAAAACATATTTATAATATATATATATATACTCAACATATAAACTAACAAAATTCTAAATTCTATATGCAAACACAAATCGAGTCCACCAAATTTAAGCATTAGTTGAAGCATAATGTCAGATTTAGCCCAGTCAATGGAATGGTCATTTAATGTGTGATGGGTCTCAGAATCCAGAGTCCTGTACAGACTGTTTTTAGAGAGGCAACATATTCTTGAACTAGTTTCCGCTGGGCCGTCTTAAAATTCAATTGCTCGATGTCATTCCTATCAAGGCCAGCAGTTGACGTAAATTCTTCTGCCAGTAGTTTTTCAATTGAATGCTCATTAAAACTTTTTTCAACCAGTCAGTCTTCGAAACCCTCTTTTTCCCATCTTGCTGACATGCTTGCAAGCTGCACACCGAATAAGCTACACTCCCGGGTGGCATGCTGCACGTGCACAACAGAATTATACATGCGCATGTCAAATACTATTTTAAATGCAAATAATCATTTCATTATTATTTTGTCATTAAAGTGTAATGGGTATCAGAATCGACAGCCCTGTACAGTGTTTTTTTTTTTTTTGACATTCCACATTTTGTACTTGCACTTGCAAACAATCTGACTGGTAGCACCAGTGTGTTCTATAGTAACGCAGTAATTATGAAACATTTGTGAAAGTTCGTCTTGTTTTAATGACACCACTAAAGCACATTAATCATCGACTATCAATTGGATGTCAAACAGCTACATCTTTTATATGCACCATTCCACAGACGGAACAGCATATACCACAGCCCTTAATATACCAGTCATTGTGCACTGGAATGAGAAATAGTCCAATGGTCCCCCTCAATAGGAATCAACCCTAGACTGACCAGGGCCCGTGCTTATAATTAGAATCCAGACTCAATCTTTAATGACGTAAACATGCATACAATATGTATGGCACTGTCGTGGCATCAATGACCCAGAGTCTTGAGTCTGGACTCCAACAGTTTTATAAGCACCAGGCTAGGTGAGGGCTTTAGCACTGGGCTATATCCAGCTCCCTTAAAAATATAACACAAAAACGGAACACCGCTCACTGACCTCATGTTGTCGACAAAGCAGTCAATCACTTCCGGGATCATCATCTCCAAGTTGAGCCAAAGACTGTAGTAGTCAGCAGTGGTCTTCTCACAGATATAGTGCACCACAGACGACTTGTTCAGTTTAGCCAGAATCTGACTGCCTCCATCACCCGGTACTGAAAACAGTTTTTAAAAAAATTAAATAAAAAAATTAAAATGTGTTTTGTTTCACAATGCTAGTGCATATCAAGTTCTGGGCTAGTTCTAATCTAACACTCACCAAATTTTAAAATTGTGAATTTCAAAAACAACTGACAAATTTTATTTTAATTTGGCGAAATAATTTCATGAAATAATTGATATTTTATTATTGATGTTGATATTTTGTTATTATTGATGTTTTGTGTTTGACAAATGTTTAAGAAAGTCACTAGCCCTTACAGAAGCCTTGGCTGGTGCCCTATGTATTATAGTCATGCAGTTGATAATCAAATATTTACTAGCCACAATCAAAATTTCACAAGCAGGTACCGAGGGCTAGTGAATTTGTCGAACCCTGGAAAACAACTGGGTTTCGAAATTTTTGTAATTTAATAGATAATCTGGCAAACTAATCTGCTGACCCAGACCTAGTGCTAACTGGAATTAATGATTAATCACTGGCTCCCATATGTACCGCCTGAAGCTGGTAGACATCAACGACTGCCATGTATAACAGAAACAGTCTCCAGAACACAGCTAGCCTACAGTCTTCCCCCTGTACAATGAGGTACGGTTAAAGCACTAACCGAACAGACCAACACTGGCCTACAAGCTCTGGGGCACCAAAGACTTGATTCAGATAGTGGTATTTTTCAACACAACCAGACTCCAAATTTAAAGCATGATCAACTACATGTAATGATATATATACATATATGTACACATGTTAACATGTAGAGTGTTACACGAACTGTGAACAAGGAAGGAAGGAAATGTTTTATTTAACGACGCACTCAACATATTTTATTTACGGTTATATGGCGTTAGACATATGGTTACGGACCACACAGATATTGAGAGAGGAAATCCACTGTCGCCACTTCATGGGCTACTCTTTTCGATATGCACCATCCCACAGACAGGATAGAACATACCAAGGCCTTTATTATACCAGTTGAGGAGCACTGGCTGGAATGAAAAATAGCCCTATGGGCCCACCAACGGGAATCGATCGCACATCAGGCGCTGTATCACCAAGCTACATCGCACCCATTACACAAAGAAAACCGATGCCTCTATGCAAAATGAACTTGCACTATACTTTCGTAGAGCAAAGTGTGTGCCCATCTGACACGTTGGTACTAGTTAAAGTTATATTCTCTGGTTACCATATTATAACATCATGTACAAATATGAAATACAAGCTCAAATGCACTTTTAAAAAACTTGTGTGTGTTCGCTATGAATGGATATCGTCAAACGTGTATGCTCGATTCGTCGTCATAGCTCGGCAAAGTACAAACGACAGCCTGTTGTCAGTTTCAGTTAACACATGCGTTTGCCGATTTCAAATTGTAGGGTTCGTCTCAAATAATTAAAAGAGAAATCTTGCGCTGTACGAAGAACGTTCGGTTGAGGATACGGTACTAGAGTCTTTCGTTAAAACCGGTTTGATCTTGACAACGTATTATCGACAATAGTACCTTCCTATTTCAGAATTAATATTTTATAAAGTGTTAGTAGAACTTTCAAAGTTTAGTTTGTATACTAAAGTAGAGTCGGAAATAGAATAAAAATGATTTTCGTCGATTATTGCTTACATATTAAACTGACAAATAAATATTTTGTAAATATCTATTTAATGATACTCTAATTTGGAATTTACTTGTTTTGGCTCCCGTTGATGTACAAAGTGGTGTTTACTCTTGAAATTAAAATAAAGTTGTCAGTAAACAGGATATAATTTGTGACCTTTATTGGAACAGACTATAACATATTTTGATGATATGTGTCAATTTCATTTACCCATAAACAAACTTTTAATTTAAAACTGCAAGTTAACTGATTATTTTGAATTGCATCATAAATTATTAATTATGACCAGCATATTTAGTGAATATAAATTCAATTTAAAAAAAAAAACGTTTTGCCCAGTTGAAGAACGCTTTATTATATATATATAAAAAACCTGTTGTTTCAATTAGTCATAATTTAAAAATAGAAAACTAATACACAATGTAGAAGACAACACATACAAGTATTGATCACAACAATTACAGACAAAACGTATTCACAACAAAATGATAATGAACAATATTTAACACCGCGAAACATTCAGAATAAATTAATATGTTATTTTGTTCCCACGTTGTGCACACCTTTTCAAACAACACTTCGGTCATATGTAAATGTAGTTTTGTTCTAATGGCTGTTAAAAGACTGTTTACTTTAAGATCCATTTGAATATCCGTTATCATTGTTCATGACATTTGAAAAACGGTGACCTTCACCTTTCATGCATGAATATTTGCATCATGTTCTATCTCTCTTGAAAATATACTAGTCACAATAAGTTAAGGGCCACTCAGACACTGCGTCTGAGATAAAGTTAAAGTTTGTTTTTGTTTAACAACACCACTGGAGCATATTGATTAATTAATCATTGGCTTATAAATTCAATATTAGTACATTAGAAATTTACACAATCATGCAACAACTTAAAGGTGCTATATCATAGATATATGTGAGCATCTGTTTGTGATAAAGATTCTCCAATAAAAATGTATTTTCTGCTAGTAAATAAAATTATTTCCTATAATCATTTATGGGCATATAGTTAAAGGTGTAGTTTTTAAATGTTAAAGCAAAATGTAATAAAAACATGATTTGCAATAGCTGTCATTATGCAACTTTGAGATAGCACCTTTAATACCAGTATAATAGATCACAAACTCAAAATGGTTCTTGCCAGTTTTGCTTAAAGGTTACTTATAAATGTCTACAAATATTTTGTTTTCGAGAGGAATAGGGGTAAATTGTCATCAGAAACAGTCCCTCATATATTGTAACAGCAATGAAATTGACACGTTGATCAAAATTTATTATTCTGTTCCAATAAAGTGCACAAATCATCTTTATTTTAATTTCAAGAGTAAACACCACCTTGTACATCAATGAGAGCCAAAACAAGTAAATACTAAATTAGGTAGACTATCATTAAATATATATTTACATAATATTTACTTGTCTGTTTAATATGTAAGAAATAATCGACGAAAATAATTTTTATTCTATTTCCGACAGTACTATAGTAACACATTAATCATGTACATATTTTTAATAAAATATACTAAGTAGACAATGAATGTTTTTACTTCTTAATTTTATGTGTTAAAATCGACAAATTCAAATAAATATTCCTTCGTTTGGAAAGGGTAAAGTTAGGGGGGGGGGTGTTTAACAATATCAAAGTTAGTGCATATTGATTTAATAATCATCCGACACCATACAACCGTAAATAAAATGTGTTGAGTACGTCGTTAAATAAAACATATCCTATCCTTTCTTCCATCTGCTGTTGGATGTCTAACATTTGGTCATTTTGACATATAATCTTAGAGAGGAATCGGGTGCATGTGCAGGGGGAGAGTATTGGAGGTCAAAAGCCTTACTTGCCCAAGCTTAAAAAATTTTTAATGTATTTTCTGGGGGAGCATGGCCCCATATAAACTTCGCTCAACAGTCTATAACCCCAACCCCGATGAAATCCCTGCACACGCGCCTTGGAAACCCACTACAACGGGTTTTTTTTTTTAGCAAGGGATCGTTTATATGTACCATCCCACAGACAGGATATCACATACCATGGTCTTTTATATACCCGCCAATGGGGATCGATCCTAGACTGACCGCGAATTTCAAAAAAACACATTTTTAGGTTTAAGTAATGAATAAAAATAACATATAGTCTTGAAAAATGTTACGTAAATCGAACACAGTACCCTCTTCCTCTACCCCAAGAGCATTACGTAATTAGTAACACCCCCTTACATGTAATGTGTATGCCAACAGCTGGCCACTGTCAAAATTTCAAGGCAAATCCACCACCCACCGACCCCTGGAAAGGCGTTGTACCATACCACTATGGATATAAATATGTTTTGGAGATATGAGATGACCCCTCAATCAAGACAGTTAAATTTGTTCAAAAATTGCGAAATCTCGCGTGATCTCGTTGGGGAATTTCACACTTGTGATAAGCCAATGAAAACCCAGATCGGTAGGAGCCCGTCAAAAGTGTTCCACTTTCAAAATACTGGCTTTGTTTTTTACCCGGATAAGCCAGCGTAGTGAAACCAATGAGGTGTGCGACGTCATATATGCACCAAACATAATTGGATTTTCTGTTCTATATATGCTTAAATAATAAAAATATTCCAGGGAATGCCGCTTTAACAACATGTAAGTTAAATGAATAGACTCGAGACTAATCAAACTGCAGCTTAAATTGTGGCATCTGATTTAGGGAGAATTTTTTTTATTTTAGACATAGACCATTTGATTGTCGATGATTATAAAAGTATTAGACACAGTACTCTCTGTGGGTTTTTTTTTAATGTTTTCTGATCACAGTAATGTAATAAAAATTGTCCATATCATCAAGATTAGAATTATATATTTTTTTATACTTACCTCTTTTTTTTATTTTATAAAAATTATTCGTGATGATATAATAGTTAGTAGTGGTATTGGGTAAGTATTGGGTAAGTATTGGGTAAATCGTCGCACCCGAATCGTCCGCATGATAATGAATACAAACAGTTAATAAAAACTGGATATTAATGTTGAATTCTAACTCTATTTTACTTTTTTGGTTATAGTATAAAACAAAATAATGTTAAGAAACGATTACAATGTAAAAGAAATAACTATTAAATTATTAATATGTTTTTAAAAAATGCAGTCATCAAGTGGACGAATTGTCTGAGGTGAGTGGACGAATTGTCCAGTGGACGAACTGTCTGGAAAGCGTTGGAGGGACTAGTTGACTTTAAATGATTTTTTGCATAATTTTAAACAGCATTAATTTCTCTAAAATAATAAAAATGAGGAAAAAACACTTGAAAATAATACACACATATCAGTAGTATTTTACGTACTAGGTATTTACAGTGTCTGAGATTAAAAAATTTGAGCAGTATCCCAGTTGGATACTAACATTTAAAAATCTGGTATCCCACCTGAGAATTTAGTATCTCACTTAAATGAAATTCATATATTACATCGTAACAAACTTGGACGACATTGTTCTCATTCCCAGTCTATTCTCGGAACTGGCGTGACGTCACACGGCCTAGTTACTGATCATCCGGGTCTTTGGGGGTAAAGCAAAGCCTTAGTGATTACTCTTTTACATAGAATAAAGTTATCATATTAACTTTTTGCATGCCTTGCATATTGTCATTTATTTTCTGTAGCTAACACATAGTTGCAGCATGTCTTATGAGTATTATAGCAGCTTGGGTTGTCATATAAGAGAAATGAACAACGGGAATATGAATTAGTACAGTCTATATTTATTACCGACATGTTTCCGTATAGCTTATATTGTCGAGGGGACCTGACTAGAGGCAGGTTGGGCAGAACAATTTTTGTTGATGCAATTTTAAGGTAATATTAATTATAAATTTTAACAACTTTGAAATGATAAGAATTAAGATCATTATTATTTAATATTAATATTATAATAATTATGATGTGGGCTACAAAATATATAATTTGTATGTATAATAATAAAATTTATATGCATGATTCAAGATACCGTATATCTTCGCCTATAAGTCAAATTTTTTTCACCCAAAAATTATTTTATAACTTGGGGGGTCGACTTATAAGAGGGTAAAAAAAATTCACCAAAAAATATTACTGTTTTGGAGATTATTTTACAAGTTTTATTGTGGAAGTATGCCATGTATTTATACTCAAATATGTTAATTTGACACATTTATTTTTTATAACCTATTTTTTTTGGCATTAGAACGGTTTTGGTTATGCAAAAAGGCGTACGATCTCACTCACATGCCAAGACAACAGTCCACTTAGTTAAATTAACAGTCATCACTAATAGTAAAAATGTAAACAATACTAACTACCTGTTGCCTGAGTTTATTTTGAAATCTGGTCACTGGCATTAATGGTTGTTCAAACAATGTTTTGGCGGTGATTAACTTCATGAATATTACTGAGCTTTCCCTTAAAATAGACTGATCTCTGCAGTTCACTATCTAGAGCAATAGGGACACACATCATTTGGTACAAAAACCAGTGTACTTTCCAGAGTTATCCTCCTTACATGTATTACTATGGCGGCAAAAGTGATACTTTCAGTTTTATCATAGTGATCTGTTGTCAGTGTTTATAAATAAAGTTGTTGTCTGTGCACAAAACCATCTGTACAGCTTTCACTCTCTACTAAGGGAATATTTCGTTTTGATGCTATGTAATAATGATAGTTTGATTGGAATAGTCTGATTATATTGTGATGTACAAAACGTGAAAACCGAAGTTTGTAAAATAATTTTCTTTTGTTCAAATATTATTGTTCTCATGTGCTTAAAATAAGAAATATTTCAATATTTATAAGTAGTTTTTCATGGTTCGACTTATAAACGGATCAATAAAAAAATAAGTTTTCAGGGCTTGAAATTAGGGACTCGACTTATAGCCTAGATCAACTTACAGGCGAAGATATACGGTAATTATTTTTATGATTTAACATAATTATTTTATTTCCAAATAGAATGTAATAATTAAACAATTGCAAAGTTGTTACTTTACAACTTTAAATTACAGTATTATTATTGTCATTCTTATTATATAGATGTATTGGCAACAGTGAAAATGTTCCACTGAATACATTCTTTTATTCTTTAAAAAAAAAAACCTTTACCCAGAAGCGGTGTCTGGTCTCTTCTTTTCGAAATTTGTAAAACGATATTTTTTTTAACATCACGTTATGGTTTATGCAGCCAACATTACAAAATGTTTTAGGCATCTTGGCCGTTAACTGTTGTAAATGATCGACTGAAATTGACTAAATTCACTATCAAACCATATGTAACTAAGGAGAAGCTTCACCACGTCACGTGATAAACAATGGCGGATAGGGCCGAAGTACCCGTATGTTCGGTTCCGAGAATTGCTACGTTGCTATTAGACTGGGCACAAGCTTGAAAATATTGTTATTCAACTTCACCAGTAAATGATGACTTGCATTGTTTCAGCAAAAAATTAAAACGCAGGATTAAAAAAAAAACCCATTATATGGTATTCCTGTGGGATACTGGGTTATTGAAGTCTGGTAAAAGTGGTATCCAAAATTAAATTCTGGTATCCCCGGGATATCGGGATACTGTTAATCTCGAACACTGTATTTATAAAAAAAATAAAAAGTAAAAATATGTGAAAATATGTGAAACTTGTATCCCCATAACATGATTTTTGTCAAAAATTCATCTAGCAAAGGTCAGAACAGAAGGTTAACAAATAATAAAAACGGGCCATATTCCTTTTATTTTACTTTCCATTTCCGATTTCGAGCCCTGCTTGAACACTTATTTTCAATGAAATATTCTCCACATTTTTAAATCATACAAACCTAATATCACTGGATTTTTGGGTTTTCCTAAACTTGGACAAATTAGTATTAAAATTAACAAAAATGATGAACAGGAACAAAGCCTTAATTTAATAAACCACATATTTGCGATGTTGTATGACTATATACTGGTTCCCTTCTGTTTAGTGGCGCTTAACTGATTAGTATATAAATACCAGTCGACAGAATTTTCTCCTCATCATGTGATAACTAGCCACGTGTCTATAATTAGAACAATTCTCAGAACCGAACATACGGGTACTTCGACCCCTGGCCGCCATTGTTTGTCACGTGATGCAGTGGCGCTTTTCCTTAGTTACCTATGGTTTGATAGTGAAATGAGGCAACTTTAGTCGATCATTTACAGCAGTTAACGGCCAAGATGCCTACAAAATGTTTTGCAGTTGGCTGCATAGATCATAATATGATGTTAAAAAAAAGTATTGTTTTATAAATTTCGAAAACGTGACAAACCTGATGGAACGCCATGGCTTCCCACACAGAATGTTAACTTTAATGTTGTTGCTTGTCGACACCAACCGACGTTAATAGCAACCAAAATGGTTAAAGCATGTGCAGTGATAAAATTTACACATTATACTATAAATAAAATACATAATTCCATCGACATCTATGGAAAAAAACGAAACGGATGCATCCAGTTCTTGATTAAAGAGTATACCGTACTCGTTTTATTTGTGTGGTCTTCATTTTTCATTTAAACTAATTTTATAGTAACTTTGACATTCTCTAAACTTGTATTTATTTTGCCATACTTCGGCTACTACATCTTATTTATTTATTTAGTTTTATTTTTTAAAATAAAAGTATATACCATTAAATTACGTATATATAATAATTATAATATAACTATTATAAGTTTTTGCTTAAAGTTAAGTGTCTGGTTACCATATCAGGGGTGTGCGCAGGAAATGTTGCGGGGGGGGGGGGGGGGGGGGGGGGGGGGGGGGGGGGGTCGAGGTGTCTGGCAAATTCTTATCCATGTTTAGATATGACGCACTTATAATTAATTAATTTTCTAGTGAACAACGTTGCTACTTCTGGTAATTTGTAAAATTAATTTATAAAGCCCCCATTTACAAACAATACTTTTTAAAATATGCATGCCCCGTTTCAGATCCGGGACGAGCGCCCCAATTTTCACTCCTGTCACGGGGATCATATAATACCCGTAACTGAATAAAACACGATTATCCAAATATCTCTCCTAACTGTATATCTATTAGATCTCTCTGTAACGGGCAGTTATACCCGCGTGGCTCGTCTCTAGGTATGAACAGAGATAAGATCTTATATAAAGTATATATAATATAGCACGTTTAGTTCACTTGAAAACACAACAAAAACACAATACACTTTGGAATCTGTATTAATCTACGCTGACAAATGTACTGCCGCAGTAGTTAATTAACAACAACAAATAGTAACAACCCAGAACTGATCACTTAATTAGTTAATCACTAGGTGTCTAGTTTATACAATATTCTAATCACTTCACCGTGACACAACACCCACACGTGTGATAATTGAGAAACGCTTCCAGGGGAACTTAATTAATAAAGGAATTACAACTCTATTCCTAACTGGTTAATTTTTAATTAACCCTTATCTACTCATTCAGTAACCTTGTAATACAGAATTAATACTGGTACCTATCACAATAAAGACAATAACCTACAGTTTACCTAGGTCCTCTAGGATGACTGGTTAAGCTTTAATATATATTTAGAACAGTGAGCCTACAGTTTACTGCGTCAGATTACCGGCAGCACCGTCTAAATAATATTGGTATAATACAGTATTAAAATATTTAAAGTCACATCAATCACATCAAGGTTATACAACAGAGCAGAAATAATATATTTACCAGTCCGGACGGACAACGTTCCCCCTGGAAGCCTTCCTATGTTTCTCCCTGATATCTCTAAAACCCTAGCTATTTATTATAAAATCCCAGTATCGCCTGGGGGTACATCGCTACAAGTGATATTTCCACAGCGACCAAGACGACAATTTTCCTTAGATGGCCAGACTTGCTGACGCCTAGTCGCCAAAATCACGGTCATAAAAACCGCACTCGCGGAGGTATTACATAACTACTGGCCACATGGCCTCCGCACCTGGTCTGGGTGTGTAATGGAAAGAGCACGACCACCGTCGCGCAGAGGTATTACGTAACAAAGTGCCCACCTGGGCTTAAGTGCATATTGGAACTGCACACGGCCCTCTAAAACAATTAATATCGCCACAGGCGAAAACAAAATTAAGAGCATGTTCCGTCACAAATGGAAATAGCAGTTGACAGGTATTATGGGTATCAATAACGATATGCTGCACAATAACGTGTTATGAATTTCAAACTGTGCCAATAAAGTTTAAAAAGAACAAAACGACACTGCATTTATGCTATGGTCGATTCGTTTTCTATAGGCCCTATACTGTTATGACATGACTATGGTACAAAATGACTTGGGTACGAAATGACTTTTTAAAATGGTACGAAATGACCAAAGTACGAAATGACTAGGGTACGAAATGACCAGGCAGCATGGTACGAAATGGGTGGTACGATATGACTAGGGTACGAAGAGACTATGATTCTTCATATTTAACCACGATGCAATATCGTATGGAAAAGTGAGTTACTATATCAGTGGTCACATACTGGATGCCATCTGGTAATGTTAAATGTGGTATGAGTTTTATGTGGCATGGGACATAGAAAACATCAATTGATGGTAATCGAATACAGCAGTCCATGGAGTGGTGGCAGTGGATTTCCTTTCTCATTATGTGTGTGTTGGGGGGGGGGGGGGGTACACGAGGACCATATGAAGCCCATGGCCTACTAATATGTGTATCCAAACATAGGATACAAATATCAACAAAAGGGTTGTTGCCCCAAAAAGTATTTGACTTTGAAAATATACCACCCAATGATAGGTGTCCTAGCAATAGACATCCACAAAACAAATCTTCACTTTGAACACCCACAATACCCAGTCGGCGCATTTTGGTTAAATATCTGAATTGAATCAGTTGCGCGATTTTAGAGGGGGCTGGCTTTATTGCAAATGCATAAGATCAAGTCTTTGGTAGCCATCTTGGAGTTAAATATGGCTACCTTTAAGACTAAAAAAAGTATATGAGTTTGATTGGCACCAACTCCCACACGCCCCCCCCCCCCCCCCAACAACAACAAAAAAACAACAACAAAAAACAAAACAAAACAAACAAACAAAAAACATTCTCGCGTATTTCGACAATCTTGGATTTAGGTAATAATCGCTTAAACAAGCTTATCTGGAAAACCAAATATATAGCATAGAAATATTACATGGTACTTGGAGCTAAGACTTACAGTTTCTTGCTTTAAAATATACATTTCTGTACATTTAGTGCATTTCGGGTGTTCTAATGTCCAAGAAAGCTCAAATCAGTATATTAATGTGATTGATTTGTACACGCCACAATTATGATATTTGATTTCTATAAATACATTTTAGAAATACCGCCATGGTGTATATTTTAATAACACCTTGCTAACCTGAACATTTACCCTCTCAAATAACATTTTACAATATTAAGTTGTGGGATACTGAACCAAAATGCAAATAACTATTATATACTTAAAAATAAATTTTGCATGGATAGAAGTGGGGAAAAAAAGAAACTAAATTTATTGCAAACTCTATTTTATTAAAAAACAAAAAATCGATTATAACTTTTAAAATTAGGCCCTTATAGACTACAGGTATGTTTAACCATTTTGTGAAATTACCTTAATCATACAAAGTATGCATGGAGTGTAAAATTAACCGTAAAAAATATAGAGTTCCAAGTTAAGATCAATAGTAATTTCCATAGATTTGTAAGGTGTGGGAAAATAGGAGTTAATGTGCGAGGTTTCAAACCTGATAATAGCCCTTTAAATGAAGTAACGTTCTTTTCGGAATATTGGTTATAGTTATGTCGGTTACTAGTCATTTCGTACCAAAGTCATTTTGTACCATCCATTTCGTACCATAGTTTATGGTCATTTCGTACCATAGTCATTTCGTACCATAGTACGAAACGTACCATAGTGCTTTGGTCATTTCGTACCACAGTCATTTCGTACCATAGCCATTTCGTACCTACTTTTACCATCTCGTACCATAATGTTTGGTCATTTCGTACCATAGTCATTTCGTATTCGGTATCTTATTTTTGTCATGGTTTAATTTTATTGTTGACGAATAAACGTTGACGAATAAACATACCTTGTAAAGTGAGCAAAGGTTTAATTGAACATATGTATTTTGCCACTGATGACCATTTCATATGATAAGAGACCCCCCCCCCCCCCCCCCTCCATCTTATATAGGCTTACGTCCTTAGCCCACTGTCGACAGATTCTCTGCCTATGCTTGCCTTATTGCTGTTGGATAAACAATCGTTATAATCAACAGTCACATCAGTATCGATGTAGAATATCACTGTGTGGTCTAGTCTATGATTAAGTATAACAAAATATACACGATCTTGAAATCATTATAACTTTATTTCACATTTCATAACAAAACACAGCACTATACTCAAGCTACAGTTAAAATACTTTTGAAATCACTAGCGTTGCGGTGTCGGTCTTCAGCGACATGCACCAATCTGGAACAGATTTTCAACAGGCGGCCGACGCTGATTTTCCCGTCACTGTAAAATGCCCAATTTGTTCAAAGATACTGCTAAAATAACAACATTGTTGTAGGGCTTCTTGTAATAAATATGCTGGGCCTCTTGTAATAAATTTGGTGAAGAAAACCATGGCCTTTGTTTATTTTATAAAACCATAATCCGTTTTTTTATCTTCGTGGGTAAATAAGGTTTTTCTGAGATCAGCTTTTCTTAGAACATCTTGATATGTTATTCTAACACAAAGTGTTTGTTCGTAATTAATATAACGATGAACGGAAACGTTTGAAGATAAAAGTAATAAAAGTAATATATCATCTTTTTCTTGTTATTTGTTTGTTTGTTTATTTCTTAAGGGTGGGGCTTCAATATAGCTGCATTAGCGTAATGTTTATTTTTTAAATCAGTAATTCGACATTTTACTATTTATCAGTCAACTAAACTGCACAATAAATGATTGAGGTACGAAATGACTGGTACGAAATGACTACGATACGAAGTGACCAAACAGACATTGTACGAAATAACCATGGTACGAAATGACTATGGTACGAAATGACCAAATAACTATGGTACGAAATGACCAGGGTACGAAATGACGTGTACGAAATGGTAAAATTGGGTACGAAATGACTATGGTACGAGATGACAATGGTACGAATTGACTGGTTAACGTTACGTCCCTTGTATGTTTCACGTGACTTTTATTTTGTCACGTGATGAATGATTTGGATTATGTTAAGTCTTGTCATGCGATAAATCGATTGCAATTTTTACTGATTTGTCACATTTGAAAAACGTCCCTTCACGGCAGGTAATGTTTGGCAGGTGTCCGTGGCGTGTATTGTTTGGTAGACTTTTATAGTGAAATTAGGTATGTAATCATTATCTTGATCAGTTAAGGATGATGGTCGAAACGTATTCTACACAACCGAAAATACGGGTACTTCGACCCTGGCCGCCATTGTTTATCACGTGACGCGGTGAAGCTTCTCCTTAGTTACGTATGGTTTGATAGTGAAATGAGGCAACTTTGGTCGATCATTTACAACAGTTACTGTTGCCAATACATCTATATAATAAGATATGACAATAATACTAGGAACCTTAACTCCAACCCAGACCCCAACCCTAGCCCTAACCCCAGCCATAATCCCAACCCTAACCCTAACCCTAACCCTAACCCTAACCTTAACCTTAACCTTAACCTTAACCTTAACCTTAACCTTAACCTTAACCTTAACCTTAACCTTAACCTTAACCTTAACCCTCAACCCTAACTAAAAATAATAATGGAGGGGACCGGGCGGATATTATACCATAATTATCTTATTTCAAAATTGTTAAAATTTATAATTAACATTACCTGAAAATTGCATCAACAAAAATTATATTCTGCCCAACCTGCCCTGTCCCCTCGACATTCAAAGTACACGGAAACACATCGGTACTAAATATAAATTATACTAATTCAGATTCCTGTTGTTCGTTTCTCTTATATGGCAACCCAAGCTGTTACAATACACATAAGATGTATTGCAACTATGTGTTAGCTACAGAAAATAAATGACAATATGTAAGGCATGTAAAAAGTTAATATGATAACTTTATTCTATGTAAACCAGTAATCACTAAGGCTTTGCTTCACCCCCAAAGACCCGGATGATCGGTAACTAGGCCATGTGACGTCACACTGGTTCCGAGAATCGTAGTATCGAAACTTCCTCTTTTTTTTAACTGTTTATTTCTGCATGCTTGCTTATGACTATTTTAATATCTGTTGTATATAGTAACTTAGTAAGCTCTCTCTCTCTCTCTCTCTCTCTCTCTCTCTCTCTCTCTCTCTCTCTCTCTCTCTCTCTCTTCTTCTTCTTCCCCATCGGTGGGCACATTGGGCTATTTCTCGTTCCAGCCAGTGCACCACAAGTGGTATATCAAAGCTGTGGTATGTGTTATTCTGTGTGTGGGATGATACATATAAAAAATCCCTTGCTGCTAACTGAAAAGAGTAGCCCATGAAATGGCTCTCTCCCCTCTTTTCCCCTTTCCTCATCACTGTCATGGACGTCTTTTTCTTTCCAGACCTCACACTTGATTTATATATAGTCGCCACTTTTACTAATGCTATTTGTATGGAAAAACTAATTTATTTAGATTGACTTTCAAGTTTTATAAGCTTGGTCTGATTTGCATACAATTATCTGTTATAATTTTGAGACATCTGCTTATAACAGATTCCAAGATGATGTTTGTGCTCATTCTTGTGGCTGTGGCTCTCATTGATGTAAGCGTGGCTGCTGTGGCTGGTGATGAGATCAAGATGATGCCTGGTCTGAAAAAACAACCAAGCTTCAGACAGTACTCGGGCTACCTGAAGGCTTCGGGCACCAAGAAACTACACTACTGGTAATAGCTGGAAATATAGGATAAACCACACTACTGGCTATAGCTAGAAGTATAGGATAAACCACACTACTGGCAATAGCTAGAAGTATAGGATAAACTACACTACTGGCAATAGGTAGAAGTATAGGATAAACCACACTACTGGCAATAGTTAGAAGTATAGGATAAACCACACTACTGGCAATAGCTGGAAATATGGGATAAACTACTCTACTGGCAATAGCTGGAAGTATGAGATAAATTACACTACTGGCAATAGCTGGAAGTATAGTATAAACTACAATACTGGCAATAGCTGGAAGTATAGGATTAACTACACTACTGGTAATAGCTGGAAGTATAGGATAAACCACACTACTGGCAATAGCTAGAAGTATAGGATAAACCACACTACTGGCAATAGCTAGAAGTATAGGATAAACCACACTACTGGCAATTGCCTTTATAAAACACCCAAAAAGGTATTATTAATTAATAAAGTATGCCTTTTATATCTTTTGCCATTCATTTATTAAAGCAAGCACATAAGTTACATTAATGTTGATTTTAATTTAAAAAACTTTTTTTTAATGAAAAACAAGTGCCCCGAAAATAGTGAAAATGCCCCAAAAGTGTTTGGTCTACCATGCCTTGCCTAATTTCTAGGGAAATCACTATACTCTATACATATTAAGGTAAAAATGTGGTTTGTACCCTCCACTAGAGACTATGTTTCATCCACTTTAAAAATTGTGCCATTCTCCACTCCAAATATCTGACTTATGACTTGTAACCTTGACTGTTGATAATACATGTAGTAATGTAGGATGAACGTCATTGTTGGTACATGTATGTAATAATCAAACCGAGAAGTAATATTATCATAGGAGAAACTGATATTAATTATGTTTTTCCTATAAATTTAACAAGGCATGTAGATTAAATACTTAATTTGGGGCATTTTTACCATTTTCATTTTCATTAAAGACAAAAAGTTAATGTGCTTGTTTTAATAAATGAATGGCAAAATATATAACAGGCATATTTTATTCATTAATAGTACATTTTCCGGAGAGTTTTTTAAAGGCAATTTTAGAATTAATTATTGAAGAAGGCTTGTTTAATCTCATGCTATCATGGTGCTGTTTAAGGCAAGATGGCAGTAGACTATTGAGGCATGGTGCCACACCTTATTAAAACAAGCTTGGGAAAACACTAGTGTAACTAATATATGAAGTAATATAAAAGAAAGTTTATTGTTCCTAATGGAGCTACAGAAACATTCTGCTTTATTGCTAATTGTAAAGCAGTCGAAACTAAACTGATAATGTTAATACAAACAAATTAATTACCACTATTGGCAATGGTACACTGTGTCTGAGTTAGAAATGTCTGTATGGTTGTACACAAACTGAATATTGTTATCATATTGTAGGTTTACTGAATCACAGAATAACCCTAAAATTGACCCGCTTGTTCTGTGGATGAATGGGGGACCAGGTTGTAGCTCCGTCTTGGGACTACTCACAGAAAACGGTCCATTTAGGGTAAGATTTAAAAAAAAACTTTTTTATGTGCCACAATTTGCTGCTGTAACATTTATCTGTGATAAAAAAAACCCTACAAATTAATCTCACATAATTTGTGCATAAATAACTCTGGAATCTCAACATTATAATTTGCTTACACTCCCTTTAAAGGGAGAGTAAACTCAAACATGAGCCTTATGTGTTGGAAAGATGAATACCCCAGGGTTCGCACAGTTGCTTGAAGTGCTTGAAAGTACTTGAATTTTGTTTAAAATTGTATTTTTGTGACAAAGTCTTTGAAAAGTCCTTGAATTTTATTTTCCCCTCCTGAAAAAATAGGAAACATGCCTTTCCTAGCTTTAGTAAAAAAAATTGATTCACTTCCATAGGTTTAATTACACGTCAATCCAAAACTTCTTTGTCATTCCTGCCAAATATATGCTTCGGCTGTCCATGGAAATTAAATATTCACAAATACTGTTCTCTGATTGGGTCAAAGTATTTGCACATGCGGACATGTGGTCGTTGTGCATCATCGGAAGACACCATTGTTTGATTGTTAAATTGACCGTGAAAATTCTTTCAATAAGTGTAAATTTAACGATACCTGGTTGCAAATGAGAATTACAAGAACTGGCTTTTGTGTGTGCCAGATGATGGACACAAAGCGTGATGCAGACTATGCTCTAAAGCATTCAGTATAGCAAGCATGGGCGAGGCAGCGTTACGAAGTCTGTATGTTTGTAGTTTGAATAAATGATCAGGTGTGTTTTGTTTCTCAGACTAGTTTAACATTTAATGATGTGCGTTAGTATTTTGCAACTTGATAAATTTTGTGACTGGGGTTTACTGGTGAGCGATAATAGGCAAACAGCCATAGCGGTCTTGGGAACTGACGTCAGATTAGTTCAGTGACGCCCGCGCTCAAGATGCGGACAAGGCGACCTCGATATGTATACAGTGATGTCCGGTGAACCGGTGCACCTAAGCATTAAAAGATTGTTTTAGAATTAAAACTGGAGGGCAAAGCTGTAAAATTGGTTTGTATGAAATAAGTAGTGCATCATCTGTAATACACTGTTAGTATCCGTGACATCTGTTGTAAAGAAACACTTAAATATCACACATATGTACTTACCCCCCTGTATTCAGAAGGACTTCCGTGTTAAATTAATATGACTTGAAGCAGTGTATAATTATATGTGCAATGACAGTCTACTTCTTATTACTAGGTAAATTTATTTAAAACATGTTTTTGTGTCCTTCAAAAATTAATTTAAGTACTTCAAAAAGTCCTTAAAAGTCCTTGAATTTTATTTTCTCAAACCTGTATGAACTCTGGACTGTTCTGATTTTAAATATTCCTTGCCTCTCCTTCTTAATTATATCAGTCCATAATTTGTCACTTCTATTTTTATTACAGGTTATGGATGATGGCAAGACAGTTGTGTATAGTGAAACCAGCTGGAATAAGGTAATACAAATAAACCTGTCAAAACTGGACCCTCTTTAAACTGGAATTCGCTCAAAACCAGACACTTTATACAGATCTTTTTTAAATATCAACACAGATACCGGATACCCCTTAAAAGCGGAGTGTATCCTGCGTATGTAGTGAGACCAGCTGGAATACGGCAAAGTTATATTATATTGTTCAAAGTCATGATCCTGTGTGTACATGAGCCTACTGCACATGGGAGTTATTTGCCGAGTAAAAGTAAAAGCAATTTCCCTGTACAAACGATGAGTTACGTGCTTAGTTTGTTTGCTTGAGATGGTTTGAATGATCTCACTATGCAGCAGCTTTTTTAAATGATATATTATTAATTTGATTCCATAGGTCAGTTGGTAAATTCACCTAAGCTGAAAGCTCACTGCACACGTCAACTCCGTGGTCTAGTGGATAAGCTGCTGGACAGTCAAGCTGACGACAGTGTTTGAAATCCTGTTAAAGATGGCTCTTCTTTCTCATCTATATCCCTCTGCCTATCATTCTCATATCTTAATAAAAAAACCTTTCCAATTTCTCCCAGTAGTATATTTATGACTACTACACCATTGCCTACCTATCTCAGTTTCCTCCATGGGTGCAGTCTCTGTGTACTTCCATGCACCCACCTGGCATCCTCATCCTCTGCCACTAATAAAGCTGGTTTGACCCACGGTACTAACGACCGCCGGTAGTAGGGGAGTATAGTAGGTGGCCTCTTAACAATGCCTGAAGTAACAACTGAACACTCTCCGAAGTGATCAGACAAAGTCCACAGCTAAAGTTGTTGGGAATTGACAGGTGTGTGACAGATGACCATAAGAGACAAGCACCTGTTACATTAGGAGAGATGAGGACTGGGATGTGGAGGTGGATGATAGGAGGAGTTACCAAGTCGAGAAGAAATGAGATGGAAGTCAAAGGAGAGAAAGGAAAGGAGGCAGTGGAAAATAAAAAAGAAATTAAAACAAGAAGAAAAAGAAATGAAAGCTCACTGCATGAGACAAAAACCCCCATGAAAATCAGCATCTGAACAGTCTTGAGTAATTTTGTATGAAGCTGATAAGCTTCAGTGTGCAGTAAGCTTTTAAGTATGTGGGTATTGGTAAAAGCAGACTTGTTAATCACAGTCTTTTCTTCTACGTTTAGTATCTATAATTATATATGTTATTGTGGAAATGTTTTCAATAGTTTTGTAACCACTTTTCATTACTATTAACTTATATTTTACTCAGTTTGTGTAGATCATTTGCTATGAAATCGTGTTGATTAGAGTTACTCAGTCTGTGTAGATCGTTTTTTAAATTCTGTGTAGATCTTTACCATTTAGTTTAATCTTACTTGATCTTTGTACATAAGTGTAGGATACAGGGAGGCAGGTGGGGCGGGGAACTGCCCCCCTAATGCTGGAGCAAATCCTCAAATTCGGGCAAAAACAATAGAGATATTTGGGCAAAATGTGCTAAACTGAAGCCTTTTTACCATGTATTTTCATCATTCTATCCTCAAAAGTAGTTGTAATTCATGTAAAAATGCATTGTCATTCATTTCCAACCCTATATAGCTATTTGGCTGTATTGCTAATATGAAAAAATCATTGTTATTCTCATTTGTGCATTTTCGCTCAATTCAGGCAAAAACCTGCTGATCTCTACCCCCCCCCCCCTACAAAAATGGCAGCCTATGTCTTTGCAGATCATTGGTTTTGTCTGTGAGATCACCTGTTTTCGTTGCTTCTTTTTCTAAATTTGATAATGTGTAAAATTGATGGTTGATAAATTTAATGACTCAGGGCTTCTATGATTTTTATAAAATCCACTAGCCATGGGATCAGCCATTTAAAAAATGTACTAGCCGAAATTAAAAATTCACTAGCCTTAATTTACTTCAAGTTAATACAGTTTTACTATATAACAGTAAAAATTGGATAATATGTCACCCAAAGTGAGATTAATAGCTTAAAAACACTAACATTGGGGGGTGGGGATTGGGGGCAGGATATTTATATTTAAAACATAGATGTAACATATCATTTGACCAAAAATATTTCACTAGCCATTGAGCATAGCAACAGTAGTTATTTACTAGCCCAGGATTGAATATCACTAGCCATGGGAGTGAGGCTACTATAATCTAGAAGCTCTGTGACTACTGAGTAATGTTGAGGCAGGGCATGGCAAGAAGACAATCGAAATCCTTGATTTTACCGCAGGAATTTTTTAATGAATATCAGGCATTAGGATTTAAATATTCATGGAAACACTTTTTCGGTTCTGTGCCTTGTGATCATGGGAACCCATTGGAAACCATTTTAAAAAAAAAATTATACATGTATATATATATATATGTATAATTATTTTATGTATATATACATATATAATTTTTGTTGAATAGTCGTTTTTGATATAATAATCATGGGAAATGAAATTTCGGTTCCTTGATTTTACCAACACGTTACCGGAAACAATTATTTCCGTGAAATCTGAGGGCCTGAGTATTTTGACTGTGGTGATTATTTGCAGGTAGCCAACATGCTGTTTCTGGAGGCACCAGTGGGTGTTGGGTTCTCCTACTCTGACGACAAAAACTACACCACTGGAGATGACCAGGTAGATAACCGCTTTGTAAACAACTGTTACATGTATGGGGTGGGACAACAAAAACTACACCACTGGAGATGACCAGGTAGATAACCGCTTTGTAAACAACTGTTACATGTATGGGGTGGGACAACAAAAACTACACCACTGGAGATGACCAGGTAGATAACCGCTTTGTAAACAACTGTTACATGTATGGGGTGGGACAACAAAAACTACACCACTGGAGATGACCAGGTAGATAACCGCTTTGTAAACAACTGTTACATGTATGGGGTGGGACAACAAAAACTACACCACTGGAGATGACCAGGTAGATAACCGCTTTGTAAACAACTGTTACATGTATGGGGTGGGACAACAAAAACTACACCACTGGAGATGACCAGGTAGATAACCGCTTTGTAAACAACTGTTACATGTATGGGGTGGGACAACAAAAACTACACCACTGGAGATGACCAGGTAGATAACCGCTTTGTAAACAACTGTTACATGTATGGGGTGGGACAACAAAAACTACACCACTGGAGATGACCAGGTAGATAACCGCTTTGTAAACAACTGTTACATGTATGGGGTGGGACAACAAAAACTACACCACTGGAGATGACCAGGTAGATAACCGCTTTGTAAACAACTGTTACATGTATGGGGTGGGACATCAAAAACTGCACCACTGGAGATGACCAGGTAGATAACCGCTTTGTAAACAACTGTTACATGTATGGGGTGGGACAACAAAAACTACACCACTGGAGATGACCAGGTAGATAACCGCTTTGTAAACAACTGTTACATGTATGGGGTGGGACAACAAAAACTACACCACTGGAGATGACCAGGTAGATAACCGCTTTGTAAACAACTGTTACATGTATGGGGTGGGACATCAAAAACAACACCACTGGAGATGACCAGGTAGATAACCGCTTTGTAAACAACTGTTACATGTATGGGGTGGGACAACAAAAACTATACCACTGGAGATGACCAGGTAGATAACTGCTTTGTAAACAACTGTTACATGTATGGGGTGGGACAACAAAAACTACACCACTGGAGATGACCAGGTAGATAACCGCTTTGTAAACAACTGTTACATGTATGGGGTGGGACAACAAAAACTACACCACTGGAGATGACCAGGTAGATAACCGCTTTGTAAACAACTGTTACATGTATGGGGTGGGACATCAAAAACTACACCACTGGAGATGACCAGGTAGATAACCGCTTTGTAAACAACTGTTACATGTATGGGGTGGGACAACAAAAACTACACCACTGGAGATGACCAGGTAAATAACCGCTTTGTAAACAACTGTTACATGTATGGGGTGGGACAACAAAAACTACACCACTGGAGATGACCAGATAGATAACCGCTTTGTAAACAACTGTTACATGTAGGTAGCGGGATGTAGCCCAGTGGTAAAGCACTCACTTGATACACAGTCAGTCTACGAATGATCCTCGTCGATGGGCCCATTGAGTTATTTTTTCTTCCAACCAGTGCATCACAACTGGTATATCAAAGGATGTGGTATGTGCTACCTTGTCTGTGGGATTGTGCATATAACAGATCCCTGTACCGGCCTCGGTGGCGTCGTGGTTAGGCCATCAGTCTACAGGCTTGTAGGTACTGGGTTCGGATCCCAGTCGAGGCATGAGATTTTTAATCCAGATAGTGACTCCAAACCCTGAGTGAGTGCTCTGCAAGGCTCAATGGGTAGGTGTAAACCACTTGCACCGACCAGTGATCCATAACTGGTTCAACAAAGGCCATGGTTTGTGCTATCCTGCCTGTGGGAAGCGCAAATAAAAGATCCCTTGCTGCTAATCGGAAAGAATAGCCAATGTAGTGGCGACAGCGGGTTTCCTCTAAAAATCTGTGTGGTCCTTAACCGTATGTCTGACGCCATATAACCGTAAATAAAATGTGTTGAGTGCGTCGTTAAATAAAACATTTCTTTCTTTCTTTTTATAACAGATCCCTTGCTACTAATGGAAAATTGTAGCTGGTTTCCTCTCTAAGACTAAATGTGAAAATGACATCCAATAGCCAATGATTAATAAAGCAATGTGCTCTAGTATTGTCGTTAAACAAAAGAAAAACTGTCACATGTACTCAATTAAGACTCAAAACACACCAGAGCTGATTCTGCAGGTATAGCTGTGGCACTCACCACATTCGCCAATTGTGAAGTTTAAAAGTATTTAGCGAATTTTATTTTAATTTGGTGTAATACATTTCATGTAATAATTAAGATTTTAGTAGAAAATAAGCTGATTTTCTTCAAGTTTTGAAGTTTAATAGTTAATTATGAGAAAGTTTCTCTGACCCATTTCTGGGTCTGGCGAGTATTGTACCAATCAAAAAAGAAACACACTGACTCAAATGTGACAGACAATACCGGGCCTGTGTTGGTGCCAACTACAGATTTGGCAGCTGACGACATACATTGTAGAACATGCACTATATTTTGACAGCACCCGACTCATCAGACCCAGTTTTGGTCTGTTTTGGGCTTTCGAAGATACTGCATTTTGTGTCTGAAATTTGACTTGTTGCTCACGTCACTAACTTTGGAAATTTCCTTTTATCATTTTACATTAAATAAGAAATTTATGAAGTAGGAAATGAAGTTAGCTTTCTTCCTTCTTATGCTGAACTGGTAAAAATACCATCATCACTACTTCAAGCATGAACAGTATAAAAAATAACCAATGGTGTATTGTTACCGTGATAAAATCTATGCACATTTGTAAAGGTGCAGACCCTAGTTTCAGCCTTTAAAAATGGACACAAAGTGTAGCTGACCTACAAACCTGTAACACATTTAGATATGGTTATCGGTGTTTCTGACAGAAATTTTTGGGTGTGGCACTATGGAATTGAATGCAACCACAGTCAATGGGGGGGAGGGGGGGGCTTCCCCTAGAAAGAAAATGGGTTATGTTTAGGGTTAGGGTTAAGAAAATCATACAGTAATGATAAGAGTAATTAATTTTGTCATAAGGTTAATTTTTGTTCTTAATTTGAAAAAAAAAATTGGTATGGCACCATACCAGTTTTATCCTCTGGCAGAAACCCTGGTTATATAACAGAGAAGCTAAAATCTGTGACATTTTAAATGGGGAAATACCGTCTAAAAATAACTAGAGCGTGTCTCGATAACCATTACTTCTCAGGGTATGACAAAAACCAGAACCACTTCAGGTGTACCTAAATAAATATTCTAAATAATAAAATATAAGTACATGTACTTCTAATTTAAACTATCAAAAACGGCTTTAATAGTGAACAAATGTTGTAGTGTTTAAAAAAATAGGGCATGTCACTGTAACAGTGATGGCATTTTTGCTTTACATGTTAATGTTACAGTAAATATTTTTTTTAGGTTGCCTTTGACAACCACATGGCCCTGAAGGATTTCTTTGCCAAGTTTTATGAGTACAAAGATCATGAATTTTACATCACTGGAGAGAGCTATGGTGGCATATACGTACCAACACTGAGTTCTCTGGTGGTGGATGACAAAAGCATAAACTTCAAGGTAATTAAGCTTTGTTGTAGAAATTGTATCCTTTGAAAGTTTTTTTGTTATTGTTGTTGTTGTTCCTTGTCACATGTTTATTTTTCAGTAGGAAATTGCAAATGTCTTGGCCTTCTTTGATGTAATAATAGTTATGTTCCTACATGTTTTTAAAATGATGTTCTGTAGAATGATTTTGATTGAAGACATAGTTTTATATCATTGCATAATCTGCAAAAGAACTGGGCACAAGTTTGCCAACTTAATTACTAGGCCCTTTCTTAAATACATACAAAATAATATCAATTACCTAATATAATATAACAGTAATGTATACATATTTGCATTTGATTATGTTACTTGTAATATTGTAATATGTAGCCAGGTACTCTGATGACATTAATATAGTGTATAATGATATTAATAATAACTGTTACACTAGTTCTTATCATCACATTACTAATACTACTACTTGTCATAGTAATTAAGAAATAAATGTTGTTAAATTTGTAAATATAACAATAATAATATAAATACATTTAAATAAACAAATAAATGCAAATCCCAAATGTAATAATAAATTGAAATAAAATTAATAAAATTGTAGTCATTAAAATTGTTAGAATCAAGTTTAGGACCATATAAGTTATATTCCAGCCTCCATATTCACAAACCACTTCAGTCAATGTAGGATACATACATGTATACTTATCTACAAACTTTAAGTATCTAGATAAATGAATGATAAGTATCTAGATCAATGTATGATAAATATGTAGATAACTGTTTGATAAATATGTAGATAACTGTTTGATAAATATGTAGATAAATATAGAATTCTTAATGAGCTTGCCTGTCATACCATTTTTATGAAACGAGTGAACAGATTTCGCTCGTCAGATACCAATATTCTTTACGAGTTTCATAAAAATAGCAAGCTAGTTTAGCATTTTATTTATTACAAACCAACTGCAAACAAGCCACAACATAGAAAGTAAGCAGATGTCGAGACCTACTACACGCTATTTTTTTAAGAATTGGGTCAGCAAGTGATCTACATCACACGTAAACTTAAATGATGTCATAATGAGCAGCGAGACATCAGCAATGTATAGTTTAGATGTTGGCGCGAAGCTTGCATTAATTGTCAGTTAATGAAGTGTTTAAATTCACAGTAAAGACTGAATTGTTGATCGGACCAGTAAAGTTTGAGCTGAGTGAATGGAATTGACTAGATGTGACACTGACATTTTGTACATAGGGCCACAAAAATGAGCAGCAGTTTGACAACAGACACTTACCGCAACATCGTTTTGGCTTTGTACACAATAGGCCCTAATATAACAGCCTATCTTATTGCAATTTCAATTCATTATCATATTTCATAATAATACACTTTTAAATTACTCTAGTTTGTACAAACACGGTTATATACGTTAATAATCTCTGAATAAAACATCAATTTTGCACTTAATATTTTCTAGCATTTGCAAAAAGGATGCGTCATGAACCCAGTTTATTTTATTGCAGAGAGATGCAAAGTGATGTCATTTGAATACTGACATCATTCAAACTAAAAACATCTACTGCGCCAGTCTGCGTGTGCCAATATTACACTAGTTAAATATTGAGTAATTGTTATGAAATGAGTAATATCTTACACTAGTGTGTAATAGATATATGATAAGTATGTAGATAAAAGCATGGTAAGTATGTAGATAAATGTGTGATAAGTATGTCAATAAATGTATGATAAGTATGTTGATAAATGTATAAGTATGTAGATAAATGTATAAGTAAGTCGATAAATATATAAGTACGTAGATAAATTTATATATAAGTATGTAGTTAAATATTGAGTAATTGTTATGACATGATTAATATCTTACACTAGTGTGTAATAGATATATGATAAGTATATAGATAAAAATATGATATGTATGTGGATAAATGTATGATATATATGTAGATAAATGTATGATAAATGTGTCGCTACATGTATAAGTTTTTAGATAAATGTATGATAAGTATGTAGATAAATGTATGATAAGTATGTAGATAAATGTATGATAAAAATGTAGATAAATACATGTATGTGTGTTGATAAATGTATGTTAAGTATGTAGATAAAAATATTATAAGTATGTCAATAAATGTATGATAAGTACATCATGCGTATTTTGATAAATGTATGATAAGTATGTAGATATATATGTATGATAAGTATTTAGATGAATGATAAGTGTGTGGATAAATGTATGTAGATACGTATTATGCATTAGCTTACATGCAAGTACATCTATGAACACAGAACCAGATGTCTAATAAACAACATTTATCCTATAACTTACTCATGATATCCATGTCATAAACCCATGTGATCATTTTAGTGTATTAACCCAGTTAATAATGGCATGCAAATTTGCAAGGTCTGTACATGTAGGTAATGTGTTGTTGTGGATGGGTCATTTGTTTACAAGCTAACAAGACCTGTATATCCGATCGTAACATTTTCAAAGATTTAGTTAAAAGGCATGACATTAAACTAATTTGTGCTAATCATGATGATGTCATATTTGCTACTTGTGTTTTTTAATATGTAAAATATCAACCTCGTCTAGTTAATTGGTATTTGTCTCAGCGGAGCCTCGACAAATACTGATTAACATACTCGGTTGATATTTCACATATTAAAAAATACTTCTGACGAATCCTCTATTTAACTTTTGTTTCCAGTATTACTGAATAATTTTCATTGTGAGTTATTATGTTTTAGCTATTGTAACTGCCAGTTTTTAAATGTGTGTTTTTAACGGAGAGTTTTGACTGTTTCAGGGTTTTGCTGTTGGTAATGGCCTCTCTAATGACGAGATGAATGATAACTCACTGATCTACTTTGCCTACTACCATGGTCTCATTGGTGATAAGTGAGTATCATATTTACTTCCTTGCCTACTACCATGGTCTCATTGGTGATAAGTGAGTATCATATTTACTTCCTTGCCTACTACCATGGTCTCATTGGTGATAAATGAGTATCATATTTACTTCCTTGCCTACTACCATGGTCTCATTGGTGATAAATGAGTATCATATTTACTTCCTTGCCTACTACCATGGTCTCATTGGTGATAAGTGAGTATCATATTTACTTCCTTGCCTGCTACCATGGTCTCATTGGTGATAAGTGAGTATCATATTTACTTCCTTGCCTGCTACCGTGGTCTCATTGGTGATAAGTGAGTATCATATTTACTTCCTTGCCTGCTACCGTGGTCTCATTGGTGATAAGTGAGTATCATATTTACTTCCTTGCCTGCTACCATGGTCTCATTGGTGATAAGTGAGTATCATATTTACTTCCTTGCCTGCTACTGTGGTCTCATTGGTGATAAGTGAGTATCATATTTACTTCCTTATCAAGACTCGAAATAAAGAGACAGATGTATGTACGATTACATGTATCTCTTCTGCTGGAGGGGGGGGGGGGGCAGGACGTTGCTCAGTGGTGCAGCGCTCGCCTGATGCATGGTCGCTCTAGGATCAATCCCCATCTGTGGGCCCATTGGGCTATTTCTTGTTCTAGCCAATGTTCCACAACTGGTGTAACAAAGGCCGTGGTGTGTACTATCCTGTCTGTGGGATGGTGCATATAAAAGGTCCCTTGCTGCTAATCGGAAAGAGTAGCCCATAAAGTGGTGACAGTGGGTTTCCTCTCTCAATATGTATGTGGTCCTTAATCATATGTCCGATGCCATATAACCGTAAATAAAATGTGTTGAGTGCGTAGTTAAATAAAACATTTCCTTCCTCTACTGCTGATTAGCTCGTGATCGTGTTATATTTTAATTCTGTAATGCTCTAAAGTACACCTCAAATGTCCTGATTTTTCATACTACATCCCAAACTCTCTCCCATCCTGTGCTGTTTATTTCTTTGCTTCTTTCTGTCCTTCCTTTCCTAGTTTTGTTTCTTTCTGTTTCTTCCTTCTTCGCTTCCATCCTCACTTCCTTCCTCGCTTCTTTCCTCACTTCTTTCCTCACTTCCTTCCTCGCTTCCTTTCTCACTTCTTTCCTCACTTCTTTCCTCACTTCCTTCCTCCCTTCTTTCCTCGCTTCCATCCTCACTTCCTTCCTTCCTCACTTCCTTCCTCGCTTCCTTCCTCACCTCCTTCCTCACTTCTTTCCTCGCTTCCATCCTCACTTCCTCACTTCCTTCCTTCCTCGCTTCTTTTCTCACTTCCTTCCTCGCTTCTTTCCTCACTTCCTTCCTCGCTTCCTTCCTCGCTACTTTCCTCACTTCCTTCCTCACTTCCTACCTCGCTTCCTACCTCGCTTCCTTCCTCGCTTCCTACCTCGCTTCCTACCTCGCTTCCTACCTCGCTTCCTTCCTCGCTTCTTTCCTGCCTGCCTTCCTTGTTTCTTTCCTCGCTTCCTTCCTCGCTTCCTTCCTCGCTTCCCTCCTCGCTTCCTTCCTCACTTCCTTCCTCGCTTCCTTCCTCACTTCCTTCCTCGCTTCCATCCTCACTTCCTTCCTTCCTCGCTTCTTTCCTCACTTCCTTCCTTCCTTCCTCCCTTCCTTCCTCACTTCCTACCTCGCTTCCTTCCTCACTTCCTTCCTCGCTCGTTTCTTTCCTGGCTTCTTTCCTCACTTCTTTCCTGGCTTCTTTCCTGGCTTCCTTCCTCCCTTCCTTCCTCGCTTCTTTCCTCGCTTCCTTCCTCACTTCCTTCCTTCCTCACTTCCTTCCTTCCTCGCTTCCTTCCTTCTTCGATTCCTTCCTCCCTCGATTCCTTCCCCGATTCCTTCCTCCCTCGCTTCCTTCCTCCCTCGCTTCCTTCCTCCCTCGCTTCCTTCCTCGCTTCCTCCCTCGCTTCCTCGCTTCCTCCCTCCCTTCCTTCCTCGCTTCCTCCCTCCCTTCCTTCCTCCCTCCCTTCCTCACTTCCTTCCTCGCTTCCTTCCTCCCTCCCTTCCTCCCTCCCTTCCTCGCTTCCTTCCTCCCTCCCTTCCTCGCTTCCTTCCTCGCTTCCATCCTCACTTTTCCTTCCTTGCTTCCTTCCTTGCTTCCTTCCTCGCTTGCTTCCTCGCTTCCTTCCTCGCTTGCTTCCTCGCTTCCTTCCTCACTTCCTTCCTCGATTCTTTCCTGACTTCCTTCCTCGCTTCCTTCCTCGCTTCCTTCCTCCTTTCCTTCCTCACTTCCTTCCTCGATTCTTTCCTCACTTCTTCCTTCCTCACTTCCTTCCTCGATTCTTTCTTCACTTCCTTCCTCACTTCCTTCCTCGATTCTGTCCTCGCTTCCTTCTTCACTTCCTTCCTCCATTGCTTCCTTCCTCGCTTCCTTCCTCGCTTGCTTCCTTCCTCGCTTCCTTCCTTGCTTCCTTCCTCCCTCCCTTCCTTCCTCGCTTCCTTCCTCACTTCCTTCCTCGCTTCCATCCTCGCTTCCTTCCTCGCTTCCATCCTCGCTTCCTTCCTCCCTCGCTTCCTTCCTCGCTTGCTTCCTTCCTCCCTTGCTTCCTCCCTGCCTTCCTTCCTCGCTTCCTTCCTCACTTCCTTCCTCTCTTCCTTCCTCGATTCTTTCCTGGCTTTCTTCCTCACTTCCTTCCTCACTTCCTTCCTCAATTCTTTCCTCACTTCCTTCCTCGCTTCCTTCCTCGCTTCCTACCTCACTTCCTTCCTCCCTTTGTCCATTCCTTCTTTCCTTTCCTTTTATCAATTACAATGTCGTAAATGGTTTAAGTTCAATATTTATATGATAAGTGATCTGTTTGTCAGTTTGTGGAAAGATCTACAGAAGCACTGCTGCTCTGTTTGTGAACCAAGATGCCTCTTCACAGAGAACAAAAAGGATATAGATTGTGGGAAAGCTGTAAGTTATTTTAAAGATTGTCTCTTATTTCTTTTACGTTTATCGGCGTATGAACAAAAAAACTGTTTGAATCGGTGAAGCCATTCTCACATAAGTTTGCGAATGATTTTTTGTTTGTTTGTTCATACCCAGATGAACGTAAAAGAAATAGCAGACAATACTTATAATTTATTTTGAAACATACTTACTAATAATAACACTAATTTTGAATAATTGTTTTGGTTAAAACAATAACGCTCAGTAAGAAAAATTACCAATATAAATTGACGCCATCAGGTATGGCGTTCCCTGATGATGTAATTTTTACATTAATCGAGATATGAAATAACGTCCGTTGGGGATGATGTTATATTGTAATGAATGTAATGGAAATTTAATTATATTATTTGCAATACAATATTGTAACATACATGTAGCTGTGAGTTACAAAATGTATTATATTATGTGCAATACAATATTGTAACATACATGTAGCTGTGAGTTACAAAATGTATTATATTATTTGCAATACAATATTGTAACATACATGTAGCTGTGAGTTACAAAATGTATTATATTATGTCTGATATGAGGTTGTAATAGCTGTGAGTTATTATATTTTATTATGAAAGAATAATAAAAAAAAGAAAAAGAGAAAGAATAAAATAAATTAAAACATTTTAGAAAGAAAGCAGGGCTTCTAGAATTGTTATAAACTCCACTAGCCATGGAATCAGTGATTTAAAAATATGTACTAGCCACAAGTAAACATTCACTAGCCATGGGTTCAGTGATTTAAAAATATGTACTAGCCACAAGTAAACATTCACTAGCCATGGGTTCAGTGATTTAAAAATATCTACTAGCCACAAGTAAACATTCACTAGCCATGGGTTCAGTGATTTAAAAATATGTACTAGCCACAAGTAAACATTCACTAGCCATGGGTTCAGTGATTTAAAAATATCTACTAGTCACAAGTAAACATTCACTAGCCATGGGTTCGGTGATTTAAAAATATGTACTAGTCACAATTAAACATCCACTAGCCATGGGTTCGGTGATTTAAAAATATGTACTAGTCACAATTAAACATCCACTAGCCATGGGTTCGGTGATTTAAAAAATATGTACTAGCCACAATTAAACATCCACTAGCCATGGGTTCGGTGGTTTAAAAATATGTACTAGCCACAATTAAACATCCACTAGCCATGGGTTCAGTGATTTAAAAATATGTACTAGTCACAATTAAACATCCACTAGCCATGGGTTCAGTGATTTAAAAATATGTACTAGTCACAAGTAAACATTCACTAGCCATGGGTTCAGTGATTTAAAAATATGTACTAGTCACAAGTAAACATTCACTAGCCATGGGTTCAGTGATTTAAAAATATGTACTAGTCACAAATAAACATTCACTAGCCATGGGTTCAGTGATTTAAAAATATGTACTAGTCACAATTAAACATCCACTAGCCATGGGTTCAGTGATTTAAAAATATGTACTAGTCACAAGTAAACATTCACTAGCCATGGGTTCAGTGATTTAAAAATATGTACTAGTCACAATTAAATATCCACTAGCCATGGGTTCAGTGATTTAAAAATATGTACTAGTCACAAGTAAACATCCACTAGCCATGGGTGATTTAAAAATATGTACTAGTCACAAGTAAACATCCACTAGCCATGGGTTCAGTGATTTAAAAATATGTACTAGTCACAAGTAAACATCCACTAGCCATGGGTTCAGTGATTTAAAAATATGTACTAGCCACAAGTAAACATTCACTAGCCATGGGTTCAGTGATTTAAAAATATCTACTAGCCACAAGTAAACATTCACTAGCCATGGGTTCAGTGATTTAAAAATATCTACTAGCCACAAGTAAACATTCACTAGCCATGGGTTCAGTGATTTAAAAATATCTACTAGTCACAAGTAAACATTCACTAGCCATGGGTTCGGTGATTTAAAAATATGTACTAGTCACAATTAAACATCCACTAGCCATGGGTTCGGTGATTTAAAAAGTACTAGTCAATTAAACATCCACTAGCCATGGGTTCGGTGATTTAAAAAATATGTACTAGCCACAATTAAACATCCACTAGCCATGGGTTCGGTGGTTTAAAAATATGTACTAGCCACAATTAAACATCCACTAGCCATGGGTTCAGTGATTTAAAAATATGTACTAGTCACAATTAAACATCCACTAGCCATGGGTTCAGTGATTTAAAAATATGTACTAGTCACAAGTAAACATTCACTAGCCATGGGTTCAGTGATTTAAAAATATGTACTAGTCACAAGTAAACATTCACTAGCCATGGGTTCAGTGATTTAAAAATATGTACTAGTCACAAGTAAACATTCACTAGCCATGGGTTCAGTGATTTAAAAATATGTACTAGTCACAAGTAAACATTCACTAGCCATGGGTTCAGTGATTTAAAAATATGTACTAGTCACAAATAAACATTCACTAGCCATGGGTTCAGTGATTTAAAAATATGTACTAGTCACAATTAAACATCCACTAGCCATGGGTTCAGTGATTTAAAAATATGTACTAGTCACAAGTAAACATTCACTAGCCATGGGTTCAGTGATTTAAAAATATGTACTAGTCACAATTAAATATCCACTAGCCATGGGTTCAGTGATTTAAAAATATGTACTAGTCACAAGTAAACATCCACTAGCCATGGGTTCAGTGATTTAAAAATATGTACTAGTCACAAGTAAACATCCACTAGCCATGGGTTCAGTGATTTAAAAATATGTACTAGTCACAAGTAAACATCCACTAGCCATGGGTTCAGTGATTTAAAAATATGTACTAGTCACAATTAAATATTCACTAGCCCTACTTTACTAAATAATAGTAATAAAATATGTACTAGCCACAATTAAACATTCACTAACCCTACTTTACTAAATAATAGTAATAAAATATGTACTAGTCACAATTAAACATTCACTAACCCTACTTTACTAAATAATAGTAATAAAATATGTCACCTAAAGAGGGAGATAGAGCTTAGAAAACACTACGGTTGGGGGGTTGAGGTGGGGACAGAATATTCATGTTTACAAAATAGACTGAACTGTAACATTTGACCTTTTTTTTAACTAGCCATCGGGCATGGCAATAGTAGTTATTTACTAGCCCAACATTGACTATTACTAGCCATGGGAGTGGGGCTACCATAATCTAGAAGCCGTGGAAAGAAAGAAAAAGAATGAAAGACATATGATACTCATAGTAAAGAACACAGCCAAACTAACATAGAGATCCTCACATGAGACCGAGTCCCTCTTTAAGGGGAGTTATCACTCTTGTACTCCATCACTCCCCTGACACTAGCTCAATGAGTAATCTGTTGCTCCCCTTAATTAGCATGCAAACTTAATGCTGTCAGTATATGGTAATATCTTAAATGGCTCCCCATAATCTAAGTTAGGGGAGCAAGTAATCACTCCCCTCAGTGTTTTTCATGGAGAGGTCTGAAAGATTGTAGTAAATTTTAAAACTTATTGTTATTTCCCAAGACCAGGTATCTGAGGTCAGGGCGGGATGTACCCCAGTAGTAAAGCATTCTCCTGATGCGTCGTCGGTCTAGGATCGATCCCTGTTGGTGGGCCGACTGGGCTGTTTCTCGTTCCAGATCGATCCCTGTTGGTGGGCCGACTGGGCTGTTTCTCGTTCCAGATCGATCCCTGTTGGTGGGCCGACTGGGCTGTTTCTCGTTCCAGATCGATCCCTGTTGGAGGGCCGACTGGGCTGTTTCTCGTTCCAGATCGATCCCTGTTGGTGGGCCGACTGGGCTGTTTCTCGTTCCAGATCGATCCCTGTTGGTGGGCCGACTGGGCTATTTCTCGTACCAGATCGATCCCTGTTGGTGGGCCGACTGGTACATCAACGGTCATGGTATGTGCTATCCTGTCTGTGGGATGGTGCATGTAAAAGATCCCTTGCTACTAATGAGAAAATGTAGCGGGTTTCCCAAGACTTTATGTCAGAATTACCAAATGTTTGACTTCCAATAGTCAATGATTAATACATCAGTGTGCTCTAGTGGTGTCATAAAACAAAACCGATTTTAACTTTGATCCTTTAGGAAAAGAAGACCATCATTTGACTTTCTGATATTCAATAGTCAATGACTAATAAATCAATATGCTCTAGTGGTATCATTAAACAAAACAAACTTTTAACTTTGATTCTGGTGGAAAAGATAACCATCATTTCTGACATCCAATATCCGATGACTAATAAATCAGTGTGCTCGAGTGGTGGTGTTAAACAAAACAGACTTTAACGTTTCAGATAGGTGAGGCTTCTAAGGCTGTGTATGGCGGTGATCTCAACATCTATAATCTTTAACGTTTCAGATAGGTGAGGCTTCTAAGGCTGTGTATGGCGGTGATCTCAACATCTATAATCTTCAACGTTTCAGATAGGTGAGGCTTCTAAGGCTGTGTATGGCGGTGATCTCAACATCTATAATCTTCAACGTTTCAGATAGGTGAGGCTTCTAAGGCTGTGTATGGCGGTGATCTCAACATCTATAATCTTCAACGTTTCAGATAGGTGAGGCTTCTAAGGCTGTGTATGGCGGTGATCTCAACATCTATAATCTTTAACGTTTCAGATAGGTGAGGCTTCTAAGGCTGTGTATGGCGGTGATCTCACCATCTATAATCTTCAACGTTTCAGACAGGTGAGGCTTCTAAGGCTGTGTATGGCGGTGATCTCACCATCTATAATCTTCAACGTTTCAGATAGGTGAGGCTTCTAAGGCTGTGTATGGCGGTGATCTCACCATCTATAATCTTCAACGTTTCAGATAGGTGAGGCTTCTAAGGCTGTGTATGGCGGTGATCTCAACATCTATAATCTTCAACGTTTCAGATAGGTGAGGCTTCTAAGGCTGTGTATGGCGGTGATCTCAACATCTATAATCTTCAACGTTTCAGATAGGTGAGGCTTCTAAGGCTGTGTATGGCGGTGATCTCAACATCTATAATCTTCAACGTTTCAGATAGGTGAGGCTTCTAAGGCTGTGTATGGCGGTGATCTCAACATCTATAATCTTCAACGTTTCAGATAGGTGAGGCTTCTAAGGCTGTGTATGGCGGTGATCTCAACATCTATAATCTTCAACGTTTCAGATAGGTGAGGCTTCTAAGGCTGTGTATGGCGGTGATCTCAACATCTATAATCTTCAACGTTTCAGATAGGTGAGGCTTCTAAGGCTGTGTATGGCGGTGATCTCAACATCTATAATCTTCAACGTTTCAGATAGGTGAGGCTTCTAAGGCTGTGTATGGCGGTGATCTCAACATCTATAATCTTCAACGTTTCAGATAGGTGAGGCTTCTAAGGCTGTGTATGGCGGTGATCTCGATCTCAACATCTATAATCTTCAACGTTTCAGATAGGTGAGGCTTCTAAGGCTGTGTATGGCGGTGATCTCAACATCTATAATCTTTAACGTTTCAGATAGGTGAGGCTTCTAAGGCTGTGTATGGCGGTGATCTCAACATCTATAATCTTCAACGTTTCAGATAGGTGAGGCTTCTAAGGCTGTGTATGGCGGTGATCTCAACATCTATAATCTTCAACGTTTCAGATAGGTGAGGCTTCTAAGGCTGTGTATGGCGGTGATCTCAACATCTATAATCTTTAACGTTTCAGATAGGTGAGGCTTCTAAGGCTGTGTATGGCGGTGATCTCAACATCTATAATCTTCAACGTTTCAGATAGGTGAGGCTTCTAAGGCTGTGTATGGCGGTGATCTCAACATCTATAATCTTCAACGTTTCAGATAGGTGAGGCTTCTAAGGCTGTGTATGGCGGTGATCTCAACATCTATAATCTTCTAACGTTTCAGATAGGTGAGGCTTCTAAGGCTGTGTATGGCGGTGATCTCAACATCTATAATCTTCAACGTTTCAGATAGGTGAGGCTTCTAAGGCTGTGTATGGCGGTGATCTCAACATCTATAATCTTCAACGTTTCAGATAGGTGAGGCTTCTAAGGCTGTGTATGGCGGTGATCTCAACATCTATAATCTTCAACGTTTCAGATAGGTGAGGCTTCTAAGGCTGTGTATGGCGGTGATCTCAACATCTATAATCTTCAACGTTTCAGATAGGTGAGGCTTCTAAGGCTGTGTATGGCGGTGATCTCAACATCTATAATCTTCAACGTTTCAGATAGGTGAGGCTTCTAAGGCTGTGTATGGCGGTGATCTCAACATCTATAATCTTCAACGTTTCAGATAGGTGAGGCTTCTAAGGCTGTGTATGGCGGTGATCTCAACATCTATAATCTTCAACGTTTCAGATAGGTGAGGCTTCTAAGGCTGTGTATGGCGGTGATCTCAACATCTATAATCTTCAACGTTTCAGATAGGTGAGGCTTCTAAGGCTGTGTATGGCGGTGATCTCAACATCTATAATCTTCAACGTTTCAGATAGGTGAGGCTTCTAAGGCTGTGTATGGCGGTGATCTCAACATCTATAATCTTCAACGTTTCAGATAGGTGAGGCTTCTAAGGCTGTGTATGGCGGTGATCTCAACATCTATAATCTTCAACGTTTCAGATAGGTGAGGCTTCTAAGGCTGTGTATGGCGGTGATCTCAACATCTATAATCTTCAACGTTTCAGATAGGTGAGGCTTCTAAGGCTGTGTATGGCGGTGATCTCAACATCTATAATCTTCAACGTTTCAGATAGGTGAGGCTTCTAAGGCTGTGTATGGCGGTGATCTCAACATCTATAATCTTCAACGTTTCAGATAGGTGAGGCTTCTAAGGCTGTGTATGGCGGTGATCTCAACATCTATAATCTTCAACGTTTCAGATAGGTGAGGCTTCTAAGGCTGTGTATGGCGGTGATCTCAACATCTATAATCTTCAACGTTTCAGATAGGTGAGGCTTCTAAGGCTGTGTATGGCGGTGGTCTCAACATCTATAATCTTCAACGTTTCAGATAGGTGAGGCTTCTAAGGCTGTGTATGGCGGTGATCTCAACATCTATAATCTTTATGCGGAGTGTGCCGGTGGGGCCGTTGGACTGACTGCTCACTTTGACGAATCTCTACAGAAAGTCGCAACGTCTGACTTCGGCTGGCCGTTCAGTTCAGTGGAATCTCTTCACAAGGATAGAGAGGTATTGTTGTGTCCTGGGGTGAAAATCCAGGGTTTTCCCAGCCCATTGCCAAATTCGCCAATTAACAAATTTTTATACAAAGAGGTTATAAATAGACAGAACCACATGCCAGTTGGTTTGCCATGTTATTTATAGCACAAGTTTATAGTGCACAAGAATATTATACCACGAGACCACATAGCAGTTGAGTGGTATAAATCTTGTGCACTATAAATGAGTGTAATAAGTAACTTGGCTAAACAACTTGTTTGTGGTTATATGAATATATTACATACGACATTTCTATATTAACAAAAGTTTAATTAAATAACACAACTTACTTTGTCTAAAAAGTTGGTTGAATTTTATTAAAGTGATGGAATGCTGAGTGTCCTGGCTAGGGACATGTTGTCATTCGTGATTAAGGACATGACATCATTCGTGATTAAGGACATGACGTCATTCGTGATTAAGGACAGGACATCATTCGTGATTAAGGACGTGACGTCATTCGTGATTAAGGACGTGACGTCATTCATGATTAAGGACGTGACTTCATTCGTGATTAAGGACGTGACGTCATTCGTGATTAAGGACGTGATGTCATGCGTGATTAAGGACATCATGTCATTCGTGATTAAGGACATGATGGTATTCGGGTGAACAGGTAAGTACCACACATTCAAGATTTTGTATCACACATATGTCCAATAAAATATATTTTCTTTTCAACATCACCTGTCCTCATAACTAGTGCATATTCCCTATGATTAGTAGACTGGTTCAAACATCCCAACAGCCAATGGGATGGCTTAGATTCTTCCACTGTGTACCCATTCCTGTTCCGGTCACATGACTATAACTTCCTTCTTTTTCCTTCGCTTCTAGCGGTTCGGAAATTCTTTATTTTGCTCTGTCGTAATCCGAGCCATCTGTTTTATTACTTTGGTTTATGTTTCGATTATTGTGGTGTCACATTCTTTAATGTTGTTACTTGCTGTTATACCATTATTTGGTTGTAATCACTTTATTTTAAGTGTTATTTACACTTTATTTATTTTTTTGTTATGTGTGCCGGTTACCTTGTCGGGTGCCATTTTAAAATGGCGTCTAATTTGTTTACCGGATTTGTGCATTTTTATGTGTTTGCTTTCTCATTATAGTATTGTTGAGAATGTCGGATACTAGCTCTGCTAGAGTTATGCGTTCCTGTACCAAATGCAGGAACTTTCTGGTGGGAGGAGACACGCACAACGTCTGTCCCGGGTGTCGGTCACCCTGTGATGTCGAGTCACGTTGTCTACTCTGTCTTCCTCTCAGACCGGCTGAATTGACAACAATTTGAAGGTCTTGGCTCAGCGGGCTAAGAAATTGGATTCTGTTTCGGCGGCTTCCCTATTACCAAGTATGGTTCAAGAAACTATCGCTTTGCTACAAGCCACTACCAGACCTACGGATACCGCGACGGTACCGGTTACTACTCCAGTGTCTACTATGGTGTGCATTACGGTGACCACGGCTACAGCACCGACAGATGCTACGGTGTCTTGACCGCCTAGGGATTCCACTGCGGATCATCGCCGATCTACTTCATCTGTTTTGGGGCATCGCAGACGTGAACGATCTATGGCTTATTCTAGTCACCGTCATCGGTCGCGAAGTATACAGAATCATGTCTCACGGTCACCCTCTGGTTCCCGTTACGGCCGTTCACGGTCTCCACGACGTTCAAGTACTGCGGATCGGCATGCTTGTGCTAGACTTTTGCAGGACTTCCCTGAGAATGAACCACACGGTTCCATCGTGGATGATACAAATACCGCGGATAATATGACTATGAAGGTCTGTTTATCTGTTGTTACGAGCTTCTACCATTGCTACCTCGGCCACCGGCGCCTACCCAGAAGGGACCGGTTCCCATGATTGCTACCGACGCAGCCACAGAGGATGTCGTGATTAAATCTTCACAGCCTCCCACGGGCTCCATGGATTATCTGAGAGTTCCAAATGGGACCGTTTACGATTCGTTTCGGTTCGGTTCACCTGCGGCTTCCACTATTGACAATCACCTTGCTGGTGTGCACATTATGAGAGCAGATGCGTCTTCGACTGCTTCCGTTATAGATAAGGATTTGCAAACTACATGACGATGAGGGGTTGTCTGGCTGCGGTTTACGACATGTTCCGTCACGTCTACCTCTGCCGACGCATTCCAAGATGGGCCCGACACTGATAATTGCTTCGGATGTTCATTGACAGCTCGTACTTTGCAGGTCGGTGCTACCGACGATGTTGCAGAAGACGTTTGTTTCCATGACTGCCACGGTTTCTGCGATTTTAAGAGAAAAAAAAAAGGCGGATCCAGTGACGTTTACAGCGACACCTGTTACCGGCCCTATCTAGACTTCACCTGTCTTGATGTTTCCGGATGCATTCCATCCTGCGGCTTTACTTTGCTGTTTACGTCGCCTGCTGCTACTGTGGAAGAGACTTCAGCGGTTTCACTGGGTTAGCGTTCTTCATACTCTTCTCGTGACCAGTCTGAGTCATCTCACCGGAGCCGTGCACGCAGTCGGTCTTTATGGTTCCTGGGGGATTCCGACGCGCCTTTTCATGGTCTCCGTCTCCAGCGACTGCCTTTTTGTCCGTTTGTCTGCTTATGCACGCCGTATGACGAATTTCCACATGATGATCCAGTCTCATCTGTGGTTGAGGATACGGTGTTCTTACTTCATATGACTATGCATGTTTGCCTTGCTGCTGTTATGAAATATTACTCGCATGGAACCTTCGACGATATGTCTCGCTCCGAGGTTGATACAGACATTCCTCCTGATGACAAACTGTTTTCCAGTTTCCTGTCGATTGTCGGTTTGCCGCTGTTGCTGTTGGGCCACACAGTCAGTTGTGTTACGGCATCGATTCGACGTTACATGCGTACCGGGTTGGTGTTGATGACAGAATGTGTCATTCCGGTGACTTTACTGATATATTCGGCAGATCGATCGCTACATCCGGTGGTGTTGCCAGTCAGTTGCTACTTCCTCTGGCTCCGGAAGTTATCCAGTCGCCATCACGCGGTTTGGTTTTTTTTATCGCGACTATTTTACTATGGTCCAGTGCGGTTTATCCTCTCACTGCATTCACTGTTGTTTCGCCAGAGTTGTATCTCAGGTTCGTACTGCAGGGAGTGCACTACGAGTGGATGGTTTTGCCGTTTGGCATTTCGGTAGTTCTTTGGCTGTTCACAAGAATAACAGCCTCAATGGCGCGGGTTTTTCATCAGCAGGGTATATCATTTTACCCACGTCTGGACGACTGTCTTTTGAAGTGCCAGAACAAGACGAAATTAGTGGGCCAAGTCAGTTACGTACTTCAGTTCTTGAACTGTCTCGGATGGATTGTCGACCAGTAATGGTCTCTACTGCTACCAACACAGAATCTCCAGTTTCTTGGGATTCACTTGCATACTGATCTGGGACTCCTTCAGGTTCCTGCAGCCCGATGGACCAAGATTCAATTTGCGGTATCCAAAGTTCTGGCCGAACTTGTGACTTTCCATGCATGGTAGAGCCTACTGGGTCTTTTGACCTCAACCCAAGTTTTGACTGGGGTACCTGTCACTAGGCAGCCGTCGTTGGGCCTTGGGGGGAGCTTGTCGTCCACTAGCCCCGCCAAACGCACATCCATCCAGCTACGGTGTCACCTGCAGTTACAGCATTTACAAGTCTTCCTCATTCCGTACATCATGTTGAACAACCCCCGACCGATGATAACCCTTCTCGACAACCTTTGACCCTGTCTGCAATGGTAGCTTATTTCGTCGAACGTCTTAAGCGGAGTCTCTTTGATGCCATTCCAAGCGACCGACCATCTGTTTGTGGATGCCTCACGAGAAGGTTGGGAAGTCATTTCAACAGTCAGACATGGGGCTGTGGTCCGCCATCGAAACCAGCTTCTGGCAGTGTTCAATGCGATACGTCATTGGGGTCGGCACTTGCTCCATGCAATTCTTATGGTAGTGACTGACAACGTGACAGCAGTGGCCTACATCAGTCGTCAGGGCAGAACTCATTCCAGCAGTCTGCTCGATCTCATCTATCATCTGTTCAAGCTGACAGATGCAATCCCACTGTAACTCAGAGCATGTCACATACCAGGGGTGTCAAATATTCTGGCAGACACGTTGTCAAGACTGTCCGCTCCACAAAGCACCGAGTGGATGCTCAACCCAGAAGTGTTCCAGTGGGTGTGTCACAGGCTGTGGACACCAACTGGTGATCTTTCTGTGACGTGCTTCATTCATCAACTCCGATTGTAAGTGTCACCGGTACCAGATTCTGACGCATTGGATCTCGACGCCTTTGCCATCAGTTGGGACAATCTGGATGCGTATGCGTTCCCATCACCAGTGTTGCTACCGAGAGTCCTCCAGCGGTTTCAGGAGTTCCATTGTCTGATACTTCTCATCGCTTCATAATGGCCAAGTGGAATTTTGTATCCAGACCTTCTATGATTTGTGGCACCAGATCCTCTACTGCTACTTGATTGGGATCGCCTCTTGCTTCATCCCACGTCAAGACAGCACCATCCACATCCAAGCTTGTACCAACTACATGCGTGGACCTTATCTCCAACGGTTTAAGGAAGAAGGGGTTTTCTTTGACCACATCGGCGATTTTGAAAACTCCATGTTCAAGGGTTTCAAGCACAAGGATCAGATTCAACGGTTTCGGCAACCGAAATGGGACCTTAATCTAGTTCTGAGGGCCTTGTCTCAAGCACTTTACAAGCCTGCTGCGAAGGCCTCTTTAGACGTTTGGACAAGGAAGATCGTGTTCTTGATAGGGTTCACTAAAGCGGCAAGAGTGTCAGAGATACATGCTTTGGATGTTGATATGGTGCGTTTTAATCGTGACTACTCTTCATTTTCACTGGGTGTTTTGATGAACTTTGTTGATAAAAATCAGTTGCTGGATCAATGTCCTCGCACCTATGATGTTAAAGCACTCTATTCCATTGTGGGTTCACATGATGTGGAAGATTTGTCGTTGTGTTCTGTTTGAACTCTTAAGCTGTACCTGGAAAGAACTGCCACCTTTCGCAAACAGAATTGTTTCTCTCTTGGAACCAGAGACATTTGAAAGACATTACTAAAAACACAGTGTCTGCTTGGATACGATCCACAATTTTGTGTGCCTACCAATCAGCAGGGTTACCTCCACCATCGGCGTCTTAACCCACATGAACTGCGTGCCTCAGCCGCTACTATGTTGCTGCATTGTAACACTCCGTGTTCCAGCATCGTATCCGGGGTGTTACTGGGCCACCAATTCCATCTTCGCGAACTACTATCTAGTATTGACCGAAGACATAGAGGGATTCCATCATCTGGGTCCGGTGGTTGCAGCTCAAACTCTGGTTAACTCTGGTCGTCCACATCGTCGTTGATGTCGGATTCAGGACTGTACCCCAAGATGTCCATTGAATCGACAAGTAAGGACTTCATTTGACAAATTGTTTTTGCACACCGTTGTGAAGTTTTGCACTGGTTGGTGTCAGAACATTTTATATGGATAACACTAGTTAGTCAATGCACTGCACACTAACGACCTGTTTTCCTATTAATTGAACTAACCTCTCCACTGTTTTACTAGTAAGAAAAAATCTGGGTTTTGTTGGTTTAATGTTCTGATGGATGCTTCCACCATATTTGTTTCCGTTTGGTATACAATTATTGGTTGGATGGTTACCTAACACCTGCATCCGCGGTGGTGACGCTTACCCACCATTCAGAACTTCCTTGTTGGAGAACGAATTTCTGACTCTTTTCGTAATTCACGACTTCGTTCATCCACACCACTGACAGATGCCACCTTTCCCACTGTCAATACTAACAGCATGGATATTGGTTGTTATGCATCGCTTGGAGAATGGGCTAATTTTGGTTGGCTTTCTTTCTTCCACTGTGTTTCCTACTGGTCCACGGGGAGAAGACTTGTGTATCTACGGAGTACGGAACCCGCCACCATCTGTTGAATGCTGCACTAGTTATGAGGACAGGTGATGTTGAAAAGAAATGGAGAAAACTTGAGGTGTTTTCTCTTTTATAGATACATCACCTGTCCTCATGGGATGATTCCCACCCTTCCTCCCCACTTCCAGTTCTCCATGCGATTTGCTTAGGGAAAAGAAGGAAGTTATAGTCACGTCACCGGAACAGGAAGGGGTACACAGTGGAAGAATCTAAGCCATCCCATTGGTTGTTGGGATGTTCGAACCAGTCTACTAATCGTTGGGAATTGTCTTTAATACTATAGTAAGATTAAATAGGTATATTATGTAATAATATTTAGTATTTGGCTAATAAAAATGTTGTTTAAATTGGCCACTTTTTAATAAGTTTCAAGGAAATACCCTACATATCTGAATACTGGCTAAAGCAAAATTCTTTCCAGTATGAGTCTTGGAAAATCATACACATTTGTTTCTCATTCTCTGCTATGTTTAAAAAAAAAGGACTAAAATACAATTATTATTATATAGAAAGTGGTCATCTTTTCTTTTCTTTTTTCTTTTTTTTGTAGAGCAATAACAATATGTTGTACAATCAATACAGAAGTTCCTTTTATTCAGTTCTATTTTTCTAAATTTCTACATATGGTGAAGCAACTTTTCTGTACCTGTACCAATCTCCATTAAAAATGGTGTTTGTTGGTAATTTCTCTTTGGCTTGATCTAAATAATCTGTGTGGTCCTTAACCATATGTCCGACGCCATATAACCGTAATTAAAATGTGTTGAGTGCATCATTAAATAAAATATTTCCCTCCTTCCTTTTGATGTAAATAGAAAAGAAAACGTTTTTGAAAATAACAAAAATGTTAATTTTTTTATGTCCAAATTTTGAAAACATTGGTCATGACAGTTATGTTTTTAGTCTGCAGCAGTAAAAAGCTCATATATTCCTAACTTTACAGTAAATATTGACTTTTTTATATCTTTTATTTTCAGATGTTAAAGATGATGAACCCTGAGAAGTTAAGTTTATCGCCGCCGTGTATCAATTCCTCAAACATTGTGTCATATCTCAACACGGACATTGTGCGAAAAGCTCTCCATATTCCTGCGGTGGTACAAAAGTGGGAGACTTGTAGGTATGTGCTGTCCTGCATCTCATTTAAATAAACTTTTATTTTCCTGATGATAATTTTTCCTGATTTTTATCCAAAGATTACATGATAGTACAGGGCTCGCTCGACCCCTGGAAATACTGGAATATACTGGGGGAAAAAAGAATGACCCTGGAAACTACTTGAATAGGTCAGGTCAGGTCATAGGTTTTAATATGCACACACCTGTTTTGAGCACAGGTGTCAGCTTTCGCTGGCTTCTTCGTCCAGGACATGAGTTTGACTTTGAGTATTTTCACACGCCCCTATACCACTACGGTTTCAGGCATCCAGGACATGAGTTTGACTTTGAGTATTTTCACACGCCCCTATACCACTAAGGTTTCAGGCATCCAGGACATGAGTTTGACTTTGAGTATTTTCACACGCCCCTATACCACTACGGTTTCAGGCATCCAGGACATGAGTTTGACTTTGAGTATTTTCACACGCCCCTATACCACTACGGTTTCAGGCATCCAGGACATGAGTTTGACTTTGAGTATTTTCACACGCCCCTATACCACTACGGTTTCAGGCATCCAGGACATGAGTTTGACTTTGAGTATTTTCACACGCCCCTATACCACTAAGGTTTCAGGCATCCAGGACATGAGTTTGACTTTGAGTATTTTCACACGCCCCTATACCACTAAGGTTTCAGGCATCCAGGACATGAGTTTGACTTTGAGTATTTTCACACGCCCCTATACCACTACGGTTTCAGGCATCCAGGACATGAGTTTGACTTTGAGTATTTTCACACGCCCCTATACCACTACGGTTTCAGGCATCCAGGACATGAGTTTGACTTTGAGTATTTTCACACGCCCCTATACCACTACGGTTTCAGGCATCCAGGACATGAGTTTGACTTTGAGTATTTTCACACGCCCCTATACCACTACGGTTTCAGGCATCCAGGACATGAGTTTGACTTTGAGTATTTTCACACGCCCCTATACCACTACGGTTTCAGGCATCCAGGACATGAGTTTGACTTTGAGTATTTTCACACGCCCCTATACCACTACGGTTTCAGGCATCCAGGACAGGAAAAGGTCTTTGAATGTACTGGAAAATCTTAATATATCCTGGAATACCCTGGAAAATGTTAAATTGCTGCTAATGGAAAAGAGTAGCCCATGAAGTGGCGATAGCGGGTTTCCTTTCACCATATGTCCGACACCATATAACCGTAAATAAAATGTGTTGAGTTTGTCGTTAAATAAAACATTTCCCTCCTTCCATATAACTGTAAATAACGTGTTGAGTGTGTCGTTAAATAAAACATGTAACCTCACTGTGGTGCAGGGGTGTAACATTTTCTTTGAGAATGGCCAATACAGCACAAAATTGAAGTTTTGAGTAAGATTCAGTATCCGTAAAATTCTGTGATATTTGTGTTTTTGCACAGTTCTTTACACTGTTCTTTACACTGTTTTTGTTTAAACCTTGAATTTTTATATTGATGTTGATCATCACTTTATTTATTTGCATTACCATAGTTTGACACCCAATAGCCAATGTATTTTTCGTGCTGGGGTGTCGTTAAACATTCATTCATTCATTCATTCATTTTAAATAAAACATTTCCTTCCTTCCATATAACTGTAAATAAAATATGTTGAGTGTCGTTAAATAGAACACTTCCTTCCTTCCATATAACTGTAAATAAAATATGTTGAGTGTCGTTAAATAAAACATTTCCTTCCTTCCATATAACTGTAAATAAAATATGTTGAATGTGTCGTTAAATAGAACACTTCCTTCCTTCATTTATCTACGTGTGTATTCCCAACTGGCTATTGAATATCCATGGAATTGTGGTGAAAACAATCCTGGAAATTAAACAAAGACAGTCATTGAAAAATCCCTGGAAATTGCACACAAAAATAGTAATTTTTTGTTATTTCCAAAACATGTTTGCTTTTCTTATGCAGTCCCATACGCATGAGGAGGGAATGTGACGGGTGCACATGCACCCCCAATTATTTTTTACCAGAGGTCAACATGTTTTCTGTCAAATTTAGATAAAGATTTTTTGTTCTTTTTTTTGCCATTGTTGGTCCCATCACGAGGAATTCGCATCCCCCAACCCCCCACCTGCGTACAGGCCTGTTATGTCAAACCAAACTGAAATTATTTACAATTTTTCTTTTTATAGTATGATGGGATGGACTATAGCTAACATTTCCTTTCCATCTGTCCCATTATTTCTCTCATCCTTATAAGTAGCATCCATCTAATCACTCATCCAATATCAACTGTTTTAAACTCTCCAAATATTGATCTTTTAGCTTCTACTCAGAATTGATATTACAAGTACATTTTAATGACATTTTATTTGAGGTATATACCAGTATGTTTTAGTTGAGGTATATACCAGTATGTTTTATTTGAGGTATATACCAGTATGTTTTATTTGAGGTATATACCAGTATGTTTTATTTGAGGTATATACCAGTATGTTTTTTCCACACCTATTTGGGGCGGGATGTAGCCCAGTCGTAAAAAGCTTGCTTGATGCACGGTTGGTTTGGGATTGATCCCCTTTGGTTGGCCCATTGGGCTATTTCTCGTTACACACAATGTGTGATGACTGGTATATCAAAGACCGTGGTATGTGTTATCCTGTCTGTGGGATGGTGCATATAAAAGATCCCCTGCTACCAATGGAAAAATATAGCGGGTTTTCTCTCTAACACTATTTGTCAAAATTATCAAATGTTTGACATCCAATAGCTGATGATTGATAAATCCATGTGCTCTAGTGGTGTCGTTAAACAAAACAAACTTTAACTTTTCCACAACTCTTACACTGTTTTATTTTTCATTTTTTATTATTTTTTTAATTAATTTATTTCTGTTTTACTAAATCTTATATTTTTGTGTTGATGTCATATTTGTTTCATATCAGACCCTAATCTAGAATTGAAAAAGTCCAAAATATTATGATAACTTCGACTTCTCACTGCTGCTAATAACTTTCGGCGAAGAAAACATTAATTTCGCTGGCTAGATTAGGGCCTGTATATGGTATTTACCTTCGTTTGATACTCTGTAGCTGCTGTATTTTCATGCCAGGGTGTAATTAAACATTCATTCATTGAACTTTTTTTAATTTGATTTCAGTGCCATTGTTGGGATGCATTACAAAAGAAAATACACCGATATGTCAGCTCAGTATGGTAAAGTTCTTAAGGCTGGGGTAAGTTAGCATTATCACACCTCGGTGTTGAAGGTGATATTAGTTCAAGAAGAGTCAGTTTTAACTCTCCTTAATATCAATATATACCAGCCTCAGTGGCGTCGTGGTTAAGCCATCGGGCATAAGACTGGTAGGTACAGGGTTCGCAGCCCGATACCGGCTCCCACCCAGAGTGTTTTAACAACTCAATGGGTAGGTGTAAGTCCACTACACCCTCTTCTTTCTCACTAACCACTAGCAAACTAACCCCTAACTCACTGTCCTGAACAGACAGCCCAGATAGCTGAGGTATGTGCCCAGGACAGCGTGCTTGAACCTTAATTGGATATAAGTGTATAAGCACAAAACTAAGTTAAACGGAACGGTATCAATATGGTAACATCTTAAATGTCTCCCAATCATCTAAATTGGCAAAGTAATTAACCATTCCCTCAAGTGTTTTTAATGATGAGGTCTGCATTTTTTAAAATTTGTTTTATAGATCTTATAAACTGTTAAAGTCTAGACTCCAATCGTTAATGACGACACATGCGAGTAATTTGTATGGTATTACTGTGACGTTTAAATCTCAAGGGGCGGGACATACCCCAGTGGTAAAGCACTCGCTTGATGTGCGGTCAGTTTGGGATCAATCCCCATTGGTGGGCCCATTGGGCTGTTTCTCTTTCCAGCCAGTGTACCACAATTGGTATATCAAAGGCTGAGGTATGTGCTGTCCTGTCTGTGGGGTGGTGCATATAAAAGATCCCTTGCTACTAATGGGCAGTGTAGTGGGTTTCCTCTAAAAGACTATACATGAAAATTAGGATATGTTTGACATTATAGCTGATGATTGATAAATTAATGTCCTCTAGTGGTGTCCTTAAACAAAACAAACTTTTTATAATCTCAGACTACTGTAAACCGGATTAATATTGCAACATATTTTTTTCGAGAATGCGCACCGTTGTGCATGTTTGCGACATTTACATTTCGCGAATGATCGTTGGCATCTATACAAAAATAATGTATGTGAAAATAATGCGTGAATTCTGGTTTAGCCAATTTTTAAATATGTGGAGGATTTCCTTCAAAATTATTAAAATGTGTTTAATTTAAGAAATATTTTGTGAGCCAAAGACTAAATGTTGTAGCCACGTTGGCTAATTTGGCAATGTACAGCTCACTATTAATAAAATCTAAACCAAAAATATGAGACAAAATATGACAAACAGAAGACAAATTCATTTTAAAATTGAAATTTATAAAATTATTTGGTTAATGAAAAGCAAGAGCAAAAACTGTAACATCAGAAACTAGTGTCAACACTAAACAGTTTGTTTTGTTTAACAAAACCACTAGAACACATTGATTTATTAATCATTGGCTATTGAATGTCAAACATTTGGTAATTCTGACATATAGTCTTAGAGAGGAAACCCACCACATTTCTTCGTTAGCAGCAAGGGATCTTTTATATGCACCATGCCACAAAAGGATAGCACATACCATGACCTTTGATATACCAGTTGTGGAGCTGTCAGGCTCAGCACTGATGCACTGTTATAAAACTACCATCAGCTGGCCCCACCCTGTTAGGGGAGCTATAACTCTTGGCAAGTTCTTCTTCATGTATCTAGTAGCCCAGTGTAACATGCCCACTTGAGGTGCAGTCAGTCTGGGTTCGATCCCCATTTGTAGGCTCATTGGGCTATTTCTCATTCCAGCCAGTGCACCACGACTGGTATTTCAAAGGCCATGCTACCTTGTCTGTGGGATGATGCATATAAAAGATCCCATGACACTAATGACAAAATGTAGCAGGTTTCCTCTAATATAAGAGTATAATATAACATAGTATGTCAAAATTACCAGATGTTTGATATCCAGTAGCTGATGATTAATAAAAGAATGTGCTCTAGTGGTGTTGTTAAACAAAATAAATTTTAACTAGGGCTAGTCATTTGTTTGAATGGGTCTATAATGTATGTTCTGTCTAATTTAGATACGAGGGCTGGTGTACAATGGAGATATTGACATGGCATGCAACTTTCTAGGAGACGAGTGGTTTGTCGATTCTCTAGGACTCAAGGTATATTAAAGTTCACTTGTAGCACAGAGTTTGTCACAACAATAAGCAACAATAGATTAGTATTAACCATTACATAGCATAATGGTGTGTAGAGATGGGCGGTATACCATATTTACTGTTCAGTTTCAATATCATGTCAATACTGATTTACTGTATCGAGCAAATTTTAAAATACTCAAATTTTGGTATTGAAATATGTTTCCAGTCATTTAGTAAAGCACTAACAATATATCTGACAAACACAAAATGGGTTGAGTATAAATCAGACGAGAGCCTTGTGTATGGAATTTAACTTTATTTAGATGAAATTAGCTGGTACGGCTCAACTCGGCCATGCATTTAAAGCCAAGTATACCGAAAATACTGCTCGATATCTGTATCGGTATTGGTATTGTGTCAGTATCGAATACTGTACCGATACCAAGGTGAATCACCCCAAAAATACTGATGGTGTGCAGTATGCCATTTATTTAATTGCATGATGCGGCGCTGCTAATAATATGATTCCATGAATAGGTTCAGTCTGTTACATTATTCTAGCACAGACACAAAATGTTTCAAAGAAACTATTTTTAAAAATCATTAATCATACAGTTACATATACATACAATATTCAGAAGGTGTTTGTTTTTAAAACTTTATTGGTAATTTTACGTCATTTCACGGCAATAGTCCCATTTGTTTTTTGTTGTGTACATAGTTACATAATTATATTGTAATGAGTCCCATTTGTTGTTGTTTGTGTACGTGTTACATATATTGTAAGGAGTCCTATTTGTTGTTGTTTGTGTACATGTTACATATATTGTAAGGAGTCCTATTTGTTGTTGTTTGTGTACATGTTACATATATTGTAATGAGTCCCATTTGTTGTTGTTTGTGTACGTGTTACATATATTGTAAGGAGTCCTATTTGTTGTTGTTTGTGTACATGTTACATATATTGTAAGGAGTCCTATTTGTTGTTGTTTGTGTACATGTTACATATATTGTAAGGAGTCCTATTTGTTGTTGTTTGTGTACATGTTACATATATTGTAAGGAGTCCTATTTGTTGTTGTTTGTGTACATGTTACATATATTGTAATGGGTCACATTTGTTGACCTTTAGATGGGCAGATCTTTGCAGTACCGTAATAGACCCAATTCCTGTTGACAATTATTACCGACATTTCTAGTTCAATCAACCAATAGAAAGATGACAGAAAGCCAGGCTAGAAAAACAGTTAATTGGGTTAGTTTTTTAGGAGGATGCCAGTCGTTGTTACCTGTTCATTACGTCATTTCATTATCAAAGGTGGTATGTGATGTCATGTAACATGTGAACACAGCATGCATTCCTTCTAGTGACGTAATATATATCAGCTGTGAGCAGGGTCGTGACATCACGTAATATATATCAGCTGTGAACAGGGTCGTGACATCATGTAATATGTAACACAGCATGCATTCCTTCTAGTGACGTAATATATATATCAGCTGTCAGCAGGGTCGTGATGTCATGTAATATGTAACACGGCATGCATTCCTTCTAGTGACGTAATATATATCAGCTGTCAGCAGGGTCGTGATGTCATGTAATATGTAACACAGCATGCATTCCTTCTAGTGATATAATATATATCAGCTGTCAGCAGGGTCGTGATGTCATGTAATATGTAACACAGCATGCATTCCTTCTAGTGACGTAATATATATCAGCTGTCAGCAGGGTCGTGATGACATGTAATATGTAACACAGCATGCATTCCTTCTAGTGACGTAATATATATCAGCTGTCAGCAGGGTCGTGATGTCATGTAATATGTAACACAGCATGCATTCCTTCTAGTGACGTAATATATATCAGCTGTCAGCAGGGTCGTGATGTCATGTAATATGTAACACAGCATGCATTCCTTCTAGTGACGTAATATATATCAGCTGTCAGCAGGGTCGTGATGTCATGTAATATGTAACACAGCATGCATTCCTTCTAGTGACGTAATATATATCAGCTGTCAGCAGGGTCGTGATGTCATGTAATATGTAACACAGCATGCATTCCTTCTAGTGACGTAATATATATCAGCTGTCAGCAGGGTCGTGATGTCATGTAATATGTAACACAGCATGCATTCCTTCTAGTGACGTAATATATATCAGCTGTCAGCAGAGTTGTGATGTCATGTAATATGTAACACAGCATGCATTCCTTCTAGTGACGTAATATATATATCAGCTGTGAGCAGGGTCGTGACATCACGTAATATATATATCAGCTGTGAACAGGGTCGTGATGTCATGTAATATGTAACACAGCATGCATTCCTTCTAGTGACGTAATATATATCAGCTGTGAGCAGGGTCGTGATGTCATGTAATATGTAACACGGCATGCATTCCTTCTAGTGACATAATATATATCAGCTGTGAGCAGGGTCGTGATGTCATGTAATATGTAACACAGCATGCATTCCTTCTAGTGATGTAATATATATCAGCTGTGAGCAGGGTCGTGATGTCATGTAATATGTAACACAGCATGCATTCCTTCTAGTGATGTAATATATATCAGCCGTACTAGGGTCGTGATGTCATGTAATATGTAACACAGCATGCATTCCTTCTAGTGACGTAATATATATCAACTGTGAGCAAAGTCGTGATGTCATGTAATATGTACAATGTAACACAGCATGCATTCCTTCTAGTGACATAATATATATCAGCTGTCAGCAGGGTCGTGATGTCATGTAATATGTACAATGTAACACTGCATGCATTCCTTCTAGTGACATAATATATATCAGCTGTCAGCAGGGTCGTGATGTCATGTAATATGTACAATGTAACACAGCATGCATTCCTTCTAGTGACGTAATATATATCAGCTGTCAGCAGGGTCGTGATGTCATGTAATATGTACAATGTAACACAGCATGCATTCCTTCTAGTGACGTAATATATATCAGCTGTCAGCAGGGTTTTGTCGTCATGGTACAAAAATAAAATGCAGTGAATTTTATAATAACTATACTAAAATTATAAGGATAATTGAACTGGAAAACATTTCTGACACTCTTCCTTTTGTAGATTTTCTTGAGATGAGTGTTAGAAAACTGCCTTCTAAAAATATGTGCGCTGGAATATATAAAACTTATCGTTTGTAAATGGTTCTTTTCATACTATTAACAAAAAACAAAAATCAATTTTCATTTTCTTGATGCTTACGTCAGAAAAGCCATCTTGAAAAAATATAATTCCTGTGTGTTTTTTCACCCACTGTGTAGATGATTGCAGAGAGGAAGCCTTGGTTCTTCATACAGAAGGACGATACAAAGCAAGTCGCCGGATACGTCAAAACTTTCACCAATCTCACTCTTGTCACGGTGCGGGTAAGTAGAGCAATTTTATTAGACTCTTTAATGCGAGGAACTGGGAGGCAAGTTCTAAGGGCAGATAACTCATCAATAATAGTGGAAGCTATGCTGGTTATGTCAAAACTTTATCCAATCTCTCACTTGTCACTGTGCAGTTAAGTACAAGAATTTTATTAGGCTCTTGAGTGTGGGTGAGTGTGGAGACACAAGTTCTAAGGGCAGATAACTCATACTAAAAATAGTGGAAGCAATGCCAGTTACATTAAAACTTTTAGCAAACTCTTGTCACTGGATAAGTATAGTAATTTTATTAGACTCATGAGTGTAGGGTTAGGGCAGGGAAATGGAGACAAGTTCTAAGGGCAGATAACTTGTACACCGGTTACATAAAAACTTTTAGCAATCTCGCTCTTGTCGCTGGGTAAGTATAGCTATTTTATTAGACTCATGAGTGAGTGGGTGGGTGGAGGGGGTAGACAAGTCTTAAGGGCAGATAACTCATACCAATAATTGTGGAAGCTAAGCAACAACTTTGTTACATGCATTGGGTCTCAGTCTCCTTCTCGTCCAACTGGAGGGGACTATAGGTTTTATCTCTGTCCTGTCTATCTGTCAGTCTATCTGTCCATCTGTTCATCCCAAATATAGTTTTCCGGACTGGGTTTTTTTTCCATAGTGCTTCATGATATTGAACTGATAATGTATGTATAGCATGATCATGTAGAGTTGCCTATCACGTTTTGACATTCATGGGGATTGGACCATTGTTGACAAAGTTATGACCCATGAACTTTGGAGATACAAAAATTTGTTGGCCCCAGTAGGGAACATGTGCTGCTTTAGCAGTACTCTCAGAATGTTTGTTCATTAGGTGTATCAAGCCCTTTGTCAGTGTAATTGAAGATAAATTTTTAAAATAACTTAAACATCAGGATTCCATATCGTTGATGCATTCACCTTAGACATTATAGCCCATGAATTTTTTGGTGCTGGGGTGTTGGTAAAAATTAATTATTTCATTTATTCATTCATTCATTCAACATGAGATCCTTAACCATATGTCCGACGCCATATAACCGTAAATAAAATGTGTTGAGTGCATTGTTAAATAAAACATTTCCTTCCATCAACATGAGGATTGTGATTTTAATATGTTGTACAGGGCTGGTTTTATGAATGTCTTTACGGGATTTGAATTCTAACTAAACGGTATATTTCTCAAGGGTCATAAATAGAGGATTCATCACAAGTATTTTTTTAATATGGAAAATATCAACCGAGTCTATGTTAATCGGTTAACTAGATGAGGTTAATATTTTATACATTAAAAAACATGAATAGTGAATTCTATTTATTCTATAACATTTTCTAAAGTACTAAAGTCGCCTCCATCGGTAATATTACGTCATCATGATTAGCACAAATCAGTTTGACGTCATGCATTTTAACTATATCATTTGAAAACGTTATGCTCAGGTATACAAGTCTTGTTGGTGTGTGAACAAATGACCCATTGACAGTAACACATTACCTAGAGGATAACAAACAAGTTACCAGTTATTATCAAATTTATGTCCCGAGTGAAATAATTTTAAGTTGTCACAAGCTTTAGCGAGTGACAAATGAAAATTATTTCACTCAGGACATAAATTTGATAATAACTGGTACCGAGTTTGTTATTCTATTTATTACCTCAGTTATTTATTCTCTAAAAGCCATTATTTTCGACGCACATGCACAAAGGCCAATCTGTATAGAAACGATGTAAACCACTTTATGCACTGTTCTGAGAATTGCTATAGCTTTGTAATTTAATCACGTTCATAGATAATTTTCAAAAACAAAAGTTCTTTTTATTCTGCTACAAAATCTATAATGAATTGCATTAAAGGGACATTCCTGAGTTTGCTGCATTGTAAGATGTTTCCGATTAATAAAATATTTCTACGATTAAACTTACATATTAAATATATTTTCTTGTTTAGAATATCATTGGCTGTATATTCAATGCATTTCTGGTCGCCTTAATATTTGTAAGAAGCCCAGAGTGGATTTTGTCTTCAAATAATTTCGTACGTACGAAAAAATATTGTTTAGGAAATAAAATGAAAATTAAACTAGTACAAATATTAGAACGATCAGAAACACATTTAATATATAACCACTAATATTCTAAACAAGATAATATCTTTAATATGTAAGTTTAATCGTAGAAATATTTTATTAGTTGATAACATCTTAAAAATTGCAGTAAACTCAGGAATGTCCCTTTAAAATGACATTTTGTTATAAATTTAATACCAAAAAGAGGAAGCCGTAAACACAAACTCTTTAAACTATATGACACCATTTTGTGTGTTTGCCAAATCGTGATGACGTCATATTTAGTACTAAGGTCATTGGTTTGTAGGCGTCAAATTGTCCAATAGTATCGTTCGTTAGACCAATGCAGAATATTTCTCACTGAGAAAATATGAAAAATATTTTCCCTGTCACATGGATGTATGACATAAATATCATGGTAAGTTATAGGATAAATTATATTAAAATAAAAAACTAAATAATTAAAAAGAAGGAAAATGTGAACGGTTCCTTTTGCATGTATTTAATTACCTCTGTAAACATGTCACAAACTAAGTGTATATGCTGCCTTAAACTTAATATGCATCGCCACTGAATGAAACAGGATACTTTTAGCAGGTACAATCTGTAAACACATCACAGACTAGTAGTATTAACTTTAGTGTACAGTAGGATCTCATTGGGTCGAACTCGGAAAGGTAGAATACACCGCAACGCTTGAACCAAAAACGAAGTCCCGAATTACACTGGTAGGAAAAATTTACTTTTATATCATTTTCAATTTTGGAGTTCTTTCCCTTTATTTGTGTATCTGTTTAGCAGTGTAAGATGATAAAAACCGGCCTCGGTGGTGTTGTGGTTAAGAAATAAGCTGGTAGGCACTAGGTTCACAGCCCCGTACCGGCTCCCACCCATAGCGAGTTTTAACCACTCATGGGTGGTGTAAGACTCTTCTCTCTCACTAACCACTAATAACTAACCCAGATAGCATGCTTGAACCTTAAATAGAATATAAGCACGAAAATAAGTTGAAATGAAATGATAAAATTACCTCATTTTATTTTTCAGGGGGCAGGTCACATGGTGCCAACCGATCGAGCTGTCCCAGCCTTGAAGATGTTTTCCCATTTCCTTAAAAATATACCACTGAATGAAACAGGCCACTTTTAGTAGTACAATCTGGAAACATACCAGAGCTTGTAAACATGTCACAAACTAAGTATATATGTTGCCTTAAACTTGATATGCATCGCCACTGAATGAAACAGGATACTTTTAGCAGTACAATCTGGAAACGTACCAGAGCTTGTAAACATGTCACAAACTAAGTGTATATGTTGCCTTAAACTTAATATGCATCGCCACTGAATGAAACAGGATACTTTTAGCAGGTACAATCTGTAAACGTACCAGAGCTTGTAAACATGTCACAAACTAAGTGTATATGCTGCCTTAAACTTAATATGCATCGCCACTGAATGAAACAGGATACTTTTAGCAGTACAATCTGGAAACGTACCAGAGCTTGTAAACATGTCACAAACTAAGTATATATGCTGCCTTAAACTTAATATGCATCGCCACTGAATGAAACAGGATACTTTTAGCAGGTACAATCTGTAAACACATCACAGACTAGTAGTATTAACTTTAGTGTACAGTAGGATCTCATTGGGTCGAACTCGGAAAGGTAGAATACACCGCAACGCTTGAACCAAAAACGAAGTCCCGAATTACACTTACTATGCATATTTCTCGAACACCAACAGGGATTCAACTGTATATGCTGCCTTAAACAATATATGCAACATCACCGAATGTAACAGGATACTTTTAGCATTGCAAAATGTAAACTGCCAAGTGCCTGCAAACATATCACATAATAGTATTGTTATTTCAGCATGTGTGCTGTCTGAAACTTATGCATCATGTTTATGAAATGTAAAAGAGAAAGGAATACTGAAATTCTCAACAAGTTTAATTATACACTGAAATAATTAAAGGGACATACCCTAGTTTTTAAGCACTAAGGCATATTTTTTACCATTAGAGCCATTTTTGATAACTGAAATCATAATTTACTTAGATTTTATTGTTTATATTATCCATTTCCGTACACTTGAAGTGTTTTTGGTCATCCTGGTGTTTTTAATATCACAAAATGCATTTTTCATATTTTTAAAACACACATGCGTCTGAGAGGTAACAGTTATGGAGTCGAGTTTTAGTCTATTTTTAGCAGGTATTTCACGATTTCAAAGTCATAGACTCTTGTTTCACTCAAATGTAAGTTTATCCAGATGTGTTACAGGTTTGTAGATTAACTAAACTTAGTGTTAATTTTCACAGGTTGAAACTAGGGTCTGCACCTTTAATGATAAGTTTGCAGATAGGGTAAATTGTTTGTTTTTTGTTTGTTTTGTTGTTTTTCATGTTTCGTTACAATGCCTGCCTTTACGCTTTTAAAAATAGGTTGCAGTTATGGTCAGACAATGTGGGTAGTTTTTGGTTTAGTGAGTGGTGGACGTATTTTAGTTGTATATACACATGTATACTGAAAAACAAAAGAAAGTCCCATCTTATTTTAAATGATTAATATTGAAGATTCACATTATTAGTTTTTGTTTCTTTTAAAATTAATGTCTTATGGTGAACATTTTAGGCCTATTTTGAGTCTATTCACTGATTTAATTTATCATGACCCCCCCCCCCCCCCCCCCCCCCCCCCCCCCCCCCCCCCCCCCCCCCCCATATTAGTCTTTCTTTCGTTGTTCAGTGTACATTTGTAGGCATTAAATTGCCATCGTGCATGAACTAGGACGTGCATTCTGATTTCATTTTAAATGTGCCTCTTATTTCAGTATCAAATATACCCACCTTTTCTGTGCAATACATGCTTACAAAAAAAAAATTGAAAACAAAAGCAAAAAAAAATCTGCATCATGGCATCAATTCTGGAACTTTGGTCTGACAAGAGACTAACTTCTTTTTTTTTGCCTGAAAGCTATTGTTTATATTTGTAATGACTGATCAAGTATATACTTTGTTGGTAATTTCTAGACCCATCATAAGGGGCTGGTGGTGGAATGTGTTATGGAAAATACAACCAGCCCTATGTTCCATGTACATGAGTGCATTCCACTAAGGGGTTGGGAATCTTGGTGTGGAGAACAAAATAAAAAAAACCTTAAATAATGTTCTTGATGCCACTTTTATTTTGCTATCTGCAGAGCTACACATTAGTCCATGTTAAGAACAGATTTTCGGCTTATTATTTATGATGAAAGGGGTTTTCCAAAAGTTCATACAACTAGATACCAAAATTGGTACACCTTCTGTTGATTGAGTTTTTCCAAAATCTTGTTCTTTCTATTCTTTTGTTAATCATACGACATGTCAGCCACTGCAATTGGTGGTTGAAATACAAGGTAGCTTTTAATGATTGTAAAGATTGGTTCTTGTAAAAGTTAAATACTTGGGGTAACTTGTAACATGTTTATTTTTTACAGAAATATCTGAATTTTAACATAGTTCATACAAGAAGTCTTGATGGAGAAGAAACAACTGCTTTTCTCATTTATCACCCCAAGTCAATTCCAATTTTTGAGACTCCGACTTGCATTTTGAAAACAAAGCTTCAAAAGAAAATAGAACATTAGTTTTCCACAAATGTAAAAGAAATTAACAAAACACTACATTTATGGCCAATTTTGGTTTGAAGTACACAGAAATTAACAACAGACAAAATTTGAGGCCCTATTTTAGTTTAAATTCCAGGCAGAATTAACAACAGACAAAATTTGAGGCCCTATTTTAGTTTAAATTCCAGGCAGAAATTAACAACTGTCGAAATTTGAGGCCCTATTTTAGTTTGAACTCAATCTAAATTGTCTTCATGGATGCCCTCTCTGATTCCTGTTAAAAGATGGTTTGAACATGTTCAGTTTTCTACAAAGAGCAGTAACGACATAATTATGTTACATTTTAGATATTAAATATTACATTTTTAACTACCAAGTCATACGTCAAGAATACATCTTACATATGTTTAATAAATTTTTATTATTATTATTATATATTTTTGCAGAGCTCCACATTTTGTTAACCATTGTATTTTTATGGTAGTGTAGTATTTAGTGTCTTAAGATTATTTTGTTTAGTTTCATAATAACTATTTGGTGAGGTGTGTGTAGACCGGTGATGGTGAGATGTCTTTGTACCAAATTATGATGTCTATAAGTGTACGAGACAGGGGGGTTTGGATTGGAGCAAAAGCGAATTCAGGCAAAATTTTATAACCTGATGCCTTTTTACCATGTATTTCCATCATTCTACCTAAAAATTAGTTGTAATCCAGTTAAAAATGCGTAGTGATTCATTTACAACCCTGTATAGCTGTTTGGAAGTAATATGAACAAATGTATCCAGAATCAGGCATTTTTGTTTAATTTGGGCAAAAGCCAGCCTGTCCCCCTACAGAAATCGGAGCCTGTACGCCTATGCTGATGTCTAGAGGGTTCATTTGGATTGTGTAAATCCTGGAAAATCATAGAATTTACGACTATCGTTTTCTAGACTTCGATAATCATGGAAAGTTATGCCCCCCCCCCCCCCCCCCCCCCCAAAAAAAACAACCCACAACTTTGATAGTTATTAGTCCCCTACCAGTCAGTCGCACTGGAGGGGACTATAGGTTTTATCTCCATCTTCTGTCAGTCGGTCCTAAATTTATATACTTTTCTGGACATTTTTCTTTGCCCGCAATGCCTCAAGATTTGAAGCTGACATTTGGTACATGGCTTTATCATGTTGAGTTCTAGATAAAGTTTGATTTCTTGGGAATTTGAGGGCTATAACTCTGTCAAAAATGGAATTTAATTTTTTTTTAATAGTTATATCCCTTGAATATAGGAGAAATTTTATGAGGTTATATAGCCGACACGTATTTCTTTAGCAGTACTCTCATAAATCTTGTTTTCCGTAAAAATTGTTGCAATATTAATAGATAATTGCAAAAAAGAAAAACTGTTAATAAATAATTGCAAAAAAGAAAAACTTTAATTTAAAAAGGTCATAGAAAATGCCTATAACTGTGAATTGTCATGAAGTTTGGTTAATAACAAAGTATATATGTATAAACAGAGTAGTTGAGTTTGTACACCAATGATGTTTTCCTGTTTATATACTAGTGATGTTATGTCTGTACACAAATGGTGATGCTGTGTTTGTATACCAGTTATGTTTATACAGCAGTGATGTTATGTCTGTACACCAATGGTGATGCTGTGTTTGCAGTGGCGGATCTAAAAAATCCATTTAGGGGGGAGGCAGTGACATGAGGTGGAATGCAAAGGGAACTTTGGGGGAGATTTGGAGGGGGGGGGGTCGTAAACAAAATGAAATTAATATATAATAAAATTATAACTGTCGCAAAATTTAGGGGGGGGGGGGGGGGAGGATCTAGATCCGCCTCTGGTTTGTATACCAGTTATGTTTATACAGCAGTGATGTCATGTCTGTAAACCATTTCATGTTTGTACACCAATGGTGATACTGTGTTTATATATCAGTTATGTTTATACTCCAATGGTGTTATGTCTGTACACCAGTGGTGATACTGTGTTTATGTAGTGTGGTGTGGTGTGGACACCAGTTAATGATGTGAGGTTTGTACACCAGGTTTTGGGTTGTTGTTTTTTACACCAGTGATAAGGACCCCAGTGATGATAATGAATGTTAACAACATCAGATTTATAGTTTTATTTTATTAAAATATAGTTATGTTCATTGCTCTTTGTTTTGTTTCCACGATGGTCGACATTTTTAGATATAAGGCATCAAAATTAAATCAAGATGTTTGATGTTTGTAAATTTGCATAACTTATAAATGACCATGGTATGTGCCTTCCTGACTGTGGGAAAGTGCATATAGAAGATCCCTTGCTATATTAGGAAAAATGTAGCTTTCCTCTGATAACTATGCGTCAGTATTACCAAATGTTTAATATCCAATTGCCAATGTGTTCTAGTGGTATTGTTAAACAAAACAAACAAACTTAATAATGGGTTACGCCAAATCAAACGGAGATGACCCATTGCATGTTTGGTAACCACCATGACTAAACTGTTCCAGTTTGTTTGTCAAGTTTGGACGATCCTGAGAAAGTCCAAAATCCAATGGGTCAGTGAAGATCAAATATAGATATCTTTCTGTCTATCATTCTCTCTCTCTCTCTCTCTCTCTCTCTCTCTCTCTCTCTCTCTCTCTCTCTCAATTATATAAGTAATGTTGTGAGATATTTTATGTAGTGGTGGTTACCATTATCCTTTATACAGCTCTGTCGTCTGCCAATTTTTCAAATATCGTCTACTTTTCCCCAGCTCTCCCAGTTTACGTAAATGAATAACAACACGCCACAAAAACGAAACAATTTATGTCAAAACACAACATATTTTCACCATAATTATGGTTAACAAAGGAACCATTTAACCACATCTAAAATATTTACCACGGTAAAGTAAAGGTGCTTTAAATTCGGTAAAATAAACATTTGCACGTGGTAATAGTTAACATAAACACATTTGCACGTGGTATAGTTAACACAGTATCACTCGGATAAGGTATGTACAACATTTTTTGCAGATTCGCACACACACACGTCCTACAATTCTTTTCTTAAAGTAGGCCTATCACCAGGTGCAACTAGTCCAAATCTGGTCGTAAAAGACATGGGTCAGTCAAAGGCATGGTGGCACGACATTTAACCTACTAACTATATGACCTAACAAAATAGTGCATGGAAATGTACTAAACAGCAGAAGAAAAACAAAATCACCAAAACCCGTTAATATTAGTTTTCTTTAATTTAAAAGTATTAAGTTTCTGTGTCTGTTAAAATTATCAATGTCTTCTAAACATTTTAGGCCACCTTTGTTAATCGAAAATAACCTATTTAGAAACCACCATACAAACACACTGCATGTATCGCGAAAAACGTTTGAATGTTGAACTTTATGATACTTTCGTATCCCACCATGCCGTTTGTTGGTTTTCATTAATACAATAATTTCAAGCCTCGTAAAGTTTCTTTTCGACGTCAGTATACATAATGTTTTTATAATGTGTCCATAAAAGTACTTCATTTAACCAGCTACGTGAGTAGTCGTCATGTTCCACGTGTTGCCTATGTTTGGTCTTGGTAGTATGTAACTGAATTACAGCTACGTGTGTAGTCGTCATGTTCCACGTGTTATCTATGTTTCGTCTTGGTAGTATGTAACTGAATTACAGCTACGTAGCTATGAATCAGAAGAAGAAAACTTCTCTTATTTTTAACCAATACCGGTACTAGCTGTTTAAAATGGTTTAGTTTAGCGAGCGTTAATCGAAGAGGAACATACACCCTGTAGTGTATATTTCAAGTCACGTTGTCCATGTGAGACCTTGTTTTTCGAAGGTCAACTGTGACGCGGTCCTGCCTTTTATGGCCAGTTTTGGACCATAGGTACGACATGCAGGGGCGAGTCAGGGTCATAAATCCAGGCACTCTTTTTTTTTTAAATGGCACAGTAAATGTGTCTGGCGTATAGGGCAAACTAATTTGGCTGTCTACATATAAACTTTAATAATTGTACCCGCTCACTACTCGCCGGTGCCTTCACTCCCAAACAGCTTTACGTGTACACACACACACGTGCATGCATGCATGCACGCACACAGACACACAATACGCCACTGCATAGTTTGGGTTAGGTTTTGGAGACCCAATCATTCCAATTTTCCTTTTTGTTTTCTCTTGCATATGATTCGAAAATCACCCCATAAACCTTTTCTAGCAATGGCCATCATACCTGCCGGTTACATTACTGGATGATCAACCCTAAACGCTTAGGCACATTTTATACGTTTTTAAGGGGTGTGTGGGAGGTGAAGAGGCGTAACAATTTCACGTGTCCATAATCTTCGATTCCCACGACCAAACACCTCCAGGCCTCTGGTCGCCATGTCTGGGGCAGGTTTACAGACTATTTCTATTGCACAACTAGTACTGGGCTATCTCGAGTGTCCCCTAGCCGCGGTCTACGCGGTGTCTAATACACTAAACTCTCGCAACTTTACGACCTTGCAGTGCAATGCTAAAAGACATGCAAAAGAGAATGCTTTATTGTCTAGCAGAGCCTAGGTGACCTTTGTGAATTAGGCCCAAAGGCTAGAGGACACTAGAGTTAGTACTGGCCAAGTAATTGTTCTCCGTTTCCCCATAGTTTCACACGTTGGTGCTTTAATACCGAGATCATTTCCAAACAAGGATTTTTCAGATGCGAACTTGGGGCCCATAGAAAGAGTAATGGTTTTAGTGCATAATTTCGTGTATTACCTAGCAGGAAGGTGGGAGAAGTCGCACCCCCCCCCCCCCCCCCCCAAAAAAAAAAAAAAAGAAGAAGAAGAAAAGAAAGGTGCTCGTCTTAGTGGTACTGTAAGAAATTAATCATTCAAGGGTGGATCCATAGGAATAGGAGTAGAAATCAAGACCAGTCCTTGCACTAAAATTTGTAATAATATCATCTAAACCAGAAAAAAAGCCTCAGAATGTTTTACTATTGGAAAATAAATAAATCAGCCGTCAATAATAAAAGTGTCTTTTAATACCAAGCCACCTATTGGCAGTGAATTCGGACACTTTTGAATTGAACCTGTTCATCTATGCCTCACTAAGTTTTATACAAAATGTCCTGGATCCGCCCCTGAATTGTTTGGTATGCGATTATTTTACCCTGGAAAACCACATGCTTATAGTTTGCATCAAACGTTTTGTAGGACATATAAGTTTATATACAATTAAGTCACGAATCCTTCGCAAATACCCGACCAAACATATCACATTGTTTTCTTTGGAATTCACACACACACACACACACACACACACACACACACAGTCACGCCATTTAAGTTGTATACATGTAATTATCAAATACGGAATTGTCTACAAAGAATCGTTCGTGCATCACAAGTTTGTAATTGGAAATCCACAACTAAAGAGAATGTTATTAATCATATTCATATTATAACCGACAATGTAACATAAAATATATTAAACTAATATTTAAAATTGCAACACTTTTCATTGGTTCTAGATCTCGACATCCTCGCAAGTTATCACCATCTTAACGCACAGACATTCAAACTGGTGTCGGAATGGGCACAATTTCATTGGATGCCAGTAAGATTGTTGGGGCCAATTTTATTTTTTGTTGCTATTGACACCAAAGGTTGCCAACCAATGGAAGTCTGTTATGGAGTTCTAGGAGTAATATAATTGGCCATGTTTATACTATAGCCTCGAATTCTCATGACTATATTGACAAATGTCGGGTTGTTCACACCTACAATAAATTACTCTACTACCTTTAATTAACTTTACATTCCCCCTAAATTTTGTCCAGACAAATTGCGACCAAAAACCCCAAACCCATTACAGTGACACAGATTCCACATGAGACTGTAACGATGTCACCAATATCAACTCCGCTGAGATCGCATAGGGAAAAAATACATGCAGTTTTCTGCCGTCTGCCATATTACTTTTTTTATGGAATACTCTTCAAGAGGGGTGAAAGCTTCCGAGGTATGTGACATAATTAATATAAAATCAATGTGCTCTAATGGTGTCTTTAAACAAAACAAACTTCTTAAAAAAAATATGAAGTCATCACATTTGTTTTTATATCATAACACGTTATGACGTTAGTCATATCCTTTCACCCCTCTTGGAGAGTATTTCATAAAATGGCAGCCGGCACAAAATTACATGCTAAAGCCCTATGCGATCTCAGCGAAGTCGATATAGATGACATAGTTATCATCTAGTATGTGGAATATTCTCCTTTTTTTTCTTCTTTTTTTTAATTATCCCACTGCCCCCTTTACTTTTATTCCTTTGAATTCCATCTCATTTCTTCCTGATCTGGCAACTCCTATCTTTGTGGAATCTGTGTCATTGTAATGTGGGGGGTTTTCTCTCAAGATTTCTATCTGGACAAAATGTGGGTAAAATCCAACGAAAAATAAAGGTAGGAGAGCAATTTATCGTAGCTGTTAACAATTTGGTTCAGACTTTACTCATGTTTACATTTGAGAGTAGTCTTTCAGGGCTCCCCTGAGAATCTCACTTTTTTCTTTGTTTTTATTCCAAAAAATAGTATGCACATCTCAGGGTTTAATTTTTATAGTGTTTCATTTGTTTATAAAAAGTAGTGCCCCCCCCCCCCCCCCCCACACACACACACTGGATTTTGAACAGGGTACGACCCTGTCTTTTCAAGTCTGAGATAACAAAACTAGCTGAATATCACGACAATAATCTACATAAAAGACAAAAGAACCTAATGTGCGTGATTCTCGTCAGAACCAATGAGATGATTGACCTGTGACCCTTTTCATGTTCATTTATTTCCAAAATAAAAGTGATAATAAAATGTGTAATTTAATTTTAAACTCGTAACTTGTAACGGTCACTCCCAAACCTTACTCCCAATGAACATATTGCAATCAGAATTCCAATATTAGATAAGATACGTACCCAATGCTTTTAAATAATGGTTTTAATACCTGTATCAAATTACGATTCAAGCACGATATCCTGGGCACACAACTCGGCTATCTGGGCTGTGTCCAGGATATGGGTTAACTCACAGTTGACAGAGAAACGTCGATGCAGTGGCTTTACTCCCTTGCCACCGAGTTCGACCTCATTCAGGGATGACGCTTGGATCGGGAAGTGGATCGGTTTAGCGACTGGGAATAAAATATTGCGGCTGCAGTGTAATTTCCTTGCAGCAGAAATATTGGGTGGAATTTGCAAATCCTGTTTTAGTCTCATAATCGTGTAACTTCATACATTTATATTTGGCTTAAACACCTGCGTTTAAGGAAACAGGTTTAGTAAATTTGGCCCACCGAGTCCAGATTATGTATGTGTTCAGTTTTGAACATCAGAGTTAGTTTTAGTTTTACACTTGGAATAACCATTGTGGAGTACTTTGTATCGTATATAACGAGTGGGTTAGAGTTATAGGTTTGGTCGATCGGCCTCGGTGGTGTAGCGGTTAAGTCACCGTACTTAAAGCAGGTAAGTACCGGGTTCGCATCCCGTGGAAGAGATGTTCTGGCTTGATTCAATATACCATGACGTCACAAATCACTCATCCGGTACCCACCAGCCCTTAGTCTGATAACTTAACCACAATGCTACATAGGTCGGTGCGTATATTTTTCCGTTTTCTTTTTTCAAATAGTCTTTTTGTAGTTAGTACCAGTTCCCACACTAGTTTGACTAACTATTCCACGTCAGTGCTAGAGCTAAGTGCAGAATAATAGCCGTGTCTTGTTTAGACATGGATCCCGTGGACTTAATCATTCACATAATTACAGTAGTCAACATTATTAAAAGTAACGTTCTTATTATTTACACATTGTATAGTTGATCATAAGATACCGAAACACACAATACATGCCTCCCTTTCTCCAATACAATGCCTCAAAGACAATCTATAGCCTATTCCAGAAAAAAAAAAGAAAAAAAAAAGAGGAAAAAAAGTCATTTTTCTGGCAATAATTCCAGTTTAGCTTTACGTAAAAAAGAAATGGTAAACTGTTTTCGAAATAACTAATCTAAACGACAAAACCGTAATACATGGTCAAGACCGTATCTCTGCACAATGCAGAGTCCACTGGGTATTTAACAACATAGTGGTTGATTCCATGAGTTGGTCTATAGGACGACAGCCACTCCCGGGGAGATACTTTACTGGAGATTTCATCTTTCTTGTACCGCCAAAAGAGGACTGCTACTCCCAGACTAGTTTACTAAATCAAAAGTGTTCCATTTTTTTTATGTGAACACATTGTTCAAGATGTATTGAAACAGCGATACGTACCCTTAATGACGTTTAAAATTCTTATTTCTCGATTTAAAAAAACAAAAAAACAAACAATTCCTACACATACAAAACAGATGTAAAACTAGTAGACACATAATAACAAAGTAATAACTAAACTTAGAATTTGGTAGGAGACTAATGATGGAAATATAATTTCAGCGTCACGAGCAGACGACATTCTTCACTGTGGGTGAGTACTGTTGTTTATCGATATATTGGCCAATGCTTTTACAAATTGCACATGGAAATACAGCATTTTTGTTATTTCCTTGGACATTTTTCTATCAAGCCAAACTGGAATTATTTACCCCCACCAAAAAACCCCCAAACAAACAACAAAAAACAAAACAAAAACAAAAAAACAACAACAACCCAACAAAAAACAAACAAAACAAAACAAGAACACAACTTTAAATGTTTGTTGGAACGAGGTATAGTGTAGGCATTTCCCCAGTTATTCTGCTTAACAAAGCAATAGGCTTGTGAGGAATGTTAGTTTGTACAAATTACACCAGAGCCTGTGCTAAAAATGTTTAAAAGTCCAGACTGAAGACTTACGAAGCCTCTGTTCTTTAAGTATGCCTCTATACAATTAACATGAGACAGACTTCATAAAAGCCACGAGTCTTAACTTTAATCGTTCACAGGCACGGCATATATTCTCCACTTTCTTCAAGACACGTCAGGTCCGTATGAACGACAACTCAAGCGTGGAGCCACATTTTCTCAACACTCTTTAGGAGGGAGCAACAGCCAGGGGCCAGTTGTTCAGAGGTTAGTTAGTTTAATCGGTGGTAAACAGAATGTTTCAAAACCAAAGTCTGAATCAATACAAACAATAATTTAAAACATACTGTTGAAACCTCACTTGGAACAACCAAAATAATCAATACATAATCAAATCTATAGTTTCTTTGGCATTTGTGTAATAATAATTATTAAAAGGAAATGTTTTAAAAACTGGGCCCTGATTGGTATCTTTATACATAAGAGTTGGACAAAGGAGCAGTACATTTTCGTCCTCAAGTGAGGAGACAGACCCCAAGACCACGCACCCACCCCCTTCCCGGTTTCTACTGGCCAGCACGCGTCAGAAAATCAGTGAAAAACGACTTTGTCTGACTGCTGACAAACATTTGAAGTTCGGCATCTGAAGTGGCATATATAAGGTCTTATTATGTCTTTTCAACTGCCACAATGACACGATTCCAGTTCGGACATCTATTTGTATTATGCAAGTCTTTTTGCAGGCAATTACTGCAAGGTACAACTCACAGCTCCTTGATAAGCGTACCGACTTGCCGAAATCCGAAATGCACGATTCTTATTAAGGTACTGCTTTGTGCGACTTGCTATGTCTTTTTGGAACAACATGTCGCAACAGCGCGATCCCTGTTAAGGTATCTGTTGTATTCACACGCGATTTTAGTCAGCGCTTTGTAAAACCTACCGTTGTAACTCAGTTCGTGTCAAGGTATCCATTGCATTGCTATTGTAAGACTACCATACACCTCTCTGACAGGACATATCATCTAACTTTAAATGTGACTGCTAAAACCGTTCTGTTATAATCAACCAATCTGCAGCATCATAAGGTATTGTTCGTGGCTTTCTAGAATCAACTGTCGCAAAGGTACACCAGTCGTAGCACACTAATGATGCCACGTGACTTGGTGTGTTAAATGTCAACGTGGTTGTGTTGTGCGACCAGATGTCCATGATATCAAACTTCACACTTTCGTTGGATGGGCAAGGTCGATCCAGAAACTAGAATGTCATTGGTCCAGGCATTAAGTTCAAAGGAGGCCACAGTTTTAGATAATCGTTAAGTTTTAGCCTTAAAGGCTGGTGCTGTCTCTTCCTCCTTGAACCTCTGAAATGACAGCTTTCAACAAAAATCACTGTTCAAGCTTTGCATCGTGGAGTAAACCGAATAAATTAATGAGATATACGTGAATGCATCCGGACTTCAAGAATCGTTGCAATAAAACACATTTCTCCACTGGAATATTTACATGGCATTCACATGGTCATTATAGTCTGATTCTCGTTTAGAACATATGTGTCTGGCGGCTTTTAAACGCAAGTCCTATCCTGAAGAAGACTGTGCATCTATAACAGTATTTTACTTATCCTTGGCTATATGTTCCAAAAAAAAGAAGTCCCAATTGATGCACTTCACATTAAACTCGGCATAACTGTGCGTTGTCAATCCTGGCCTACATATTCCAAACATGCCAGATGATCGTAACATAACACTCTGCATAACAGTATTTTATTAATGCTGGCCTACGTATTCCAAATTTCCCAAATGACCTTAATATTTCGCTCACATAGAATAGAGTAAATCAACTTTAAAAGAATTTCTTTTTGGTAACCACCTCCTTAATCTCCCTGAGCGTCGAACTCACGTCCATCGTAAGAGTTTCCAAGTTGGTCATTCTCTGCGACAAGAGTTTCTGGTCGTCCTGAATTGACCCCACCACCACGCGCGTGTCATTTAGACTGGTGGCTAGCTCCACCGGACCCACGGTCACCTCCTGGAGGTGCAGCTTTAAGAACTTCTGCTCGTTCATTATTCGAATGGATCGGATTAGCTTGCTGCGGTACGAGATGATCTTGTGGTCGGTGTCGGTGGCCCCCGCGCGGCGCTGCCGCCATATTCGAATCACCTGTTTGATGACGTCGGACGCCGCGTGCTTCCGTTTCTTGTCCAGCGATATCTGCTGCACGAAGCTGTACACATACTTCTCCGATCGGGTCTGTTCAAGATTCTTGGCAAGAACCGCTACAGAGAGGGCCATGATCCCGACGCCCATTAGGGCGGTGAACCCGACGATCATCCTGCCGCAGTAGCTGCGGGGAATAAGGTCGCCGTAGCCGACGGTGAGAAACGTTACAGCCGTCAGCCACAGCGCCTGAGGGTAGCTGGCTAAATTGGTGTCCGGGTCGCTGTAGACCTCGCACAGCCTCAGGTTCCAGCTGTTGATGAAGAACGTCCCGAACATGATGCAGAGCAACACGATGCCCGGCGTGGTCGACATCACGGCCTTGAAGACGAACTGGGCGTTGATTCTCACCCGACTGAGGGCGCCCAGGCTCTGCACAGACGTGTCGAGAAACAGCTTGCTGTGCACGACGATGAACCGACCCAGGAGGTAGAGTCTGAGGGACATCAGGATCGTCAGTATGCCGTTGATGGGCAGGTACGCGTCCTTCAGCACGGACGAGCTCTCGTCGGAAATGACCACCACGGTGGCGATGGGGATGTTGAGGAAGGGCAGCGGGTGGATGGCACAGATGCACAGTTCGAGGACCAGTTTGCACCACTTGGCGCTACTCATCGCCAGCCGCCAGTTGGAGAAGCCGGCGCTGGCCATGAAAAGTCTGATGCCGATCGCGTGATACCCGACGATGCACACGAGCAGGCCCATCGTCGTCACTGACGTCAGCCCTCTCAGCGTGTTGGAGAGCACAGAATCTGTAGTCGTCACGTGCGCGAAAATCAGCTCCGTGTCTATTACTACGAACAGAACTCCGATCAGCGCCAAGGCAAAACTGATGTCCACAATACACTGCCTTTGGCGCAGCACTTCCTTGCGCTTGCGTAGTCTGTGGCCGAGATTGTGACGTAATTCCTTCATGATGGTGTAGGAGGTACTGTCAAGGTCAGATATAAGGGTTTCGGTGCTATCATAGTTTGTATAGTTTGGCGTTATCCCCAACGTTAGAACGGATTCCTCCATGTTTTTCAGATACCGTGACAACAACCTGAAAAATAAACAACACATCATTTATAGTCATCACATTCAAAGGCTGTTTATAACGTTCATACTGGCTATACGCTTTTAGTATTATGACATTTAATTTCTGGACAATATCTGCATGAATGAATAGGGTAAATGAATGAATGAATGAATGAATGAATGAAACAAACCAATCTGAAACGAACAAAAGCATGGCCTATTGAATATCATATAAAATCATATCAAATAATATATACAATATGATTAAGCCATATAAAATACGGTGTGTATAAATAATAAATGTCCGACACATCGCAGATAGTGGGAGATATGATTATTTATATTCCAGTAAAATGCAACATACTGTCGGCGTACACTAGCACTGGTCACATTGAAGTGAAGCATCTGTCAAACAAATCGGTTTTCAAATATGTAAAATAAACACGACTAATGTATAAGTGCACACAACAAGGCAGTTCATTTGACATGCATGTACTTCAGGACAAGGACAGATTTCATTGAACAAATCTTCTTATACGATGTTTTCTTTCGGGTTTTCGTTTGTTTAATTGTTTGTTGTTTGTTGTTGTTGTGTGTGTTTGTTGTTGGTTTTTGTTGGAATTTTTTTTTTTTTTTTTTTTTTTTTTTTTTTTTTTTTAAATACACCATCGCTATCGTTATTATGATCATGAGTCCCAAACTAATTTGCCCTGATAATTTTGAGAATGAAGATGATGATGGTTTTGTTGTTGATGATGTTGATGATGATGATGTTGATGGTGATAATGATAAATATAATGAAAACGATTTCGACGATGATGACGACGATGTATATGATGATCATATCGATAATGGCGAAGATGATGATGTAGTTTAGAGAAATAGTGGAAATGTTTACAATGTCTTGTGTTCCACAATGGCCGTCCAAAGCTGTTTAACATCGGTATAAGAATAAAATACGTGAAATTCTTATGATATTAAGCCCCTAGACTACATAGAAACTCTGTATGATTGAAACCCATTTAATGCACGAATATATGTTTTATTACTCAGCCATTTATCTTTCATCACACGTGACACACGCCATTCTTCGATTTCCTATAGATGCCTTCGTTAATGCGGAACGCCCCCTCAACAGTATAATTAAAATTAAAAAGGTGAAAGACTTGTTTGTCGTGTCAAGGCCGTTTACCATTATGCGTTGATAGTGAAAAGACGCAGATGTGTTAAAATTGTAGTTGTATTTTGCATTACGAAACGATATTATAGGATGGCAAGGCAAGAGAGAGATGGAGAAAGAGGGGGGGGGGGGAGGTTGAGATATATATGGAGGGGGAGAGGGGGAGGTTGAGGTCAAGGTAGGGAGAGAGAAATAAGAAATAGAGACAAAGGAGAGTGGACCATAAGGGGCGAGGGAAGTTGAAGGAGACAGACAGACAAAGAAAGAGACAGATAGACGTTTAAATATATTGTATTAGCAGATGGTTCTGTAAAAAACAAATGTATACAGAAAATTCAAGTTCTTTTAGATTTTTAACAGACGATAATATTCTAATAAATATAAAAAAAAGAACTTCTCAATCAGATTCTAAGAGAATATACCCTAAGAGTCACGTTAGTGCATTGAATTTCCACAAATGTGGACATAGTATGATCAGGCTCCAATAAGTCGACAAGGGAGATGACAGCAAAAAAGAAAAAGAAAGAAAAAAGTGCGCAGGTACAAACAATTATATGGAAGTGACTCTGTCACCTAGTACTGTTTTCATCCGCCGTGTGGAACGGTGTGTTCTATATATTCTGTAGGTACAAGACGCTGTATGTACCGACCTTGTGTGTTCATCTGATAACAAGTGGACACGTCTGCTTGATCTACGGAGACAACCTGGGGGCTTTCGTTTTTATTGATTAAGTCTATATTGATGAATTAAGTAGCTTTGAATGTCCACATCGAAAGGTCGCGCGTCCAGCAACAGGTGGCATGTTGGCGAGACTAATTATCTTTTAATTCCACCTGCAGATGATTACCATGACCACGAAATATGCTTGCATGACACGACCTTCAAATTCGGGACGTAGCTCAGTGGTAAAACGCTCGTCTGATGCACGGTCGGTGTAGGATCGATCCCTGTTGGTTATTGTCCCCGTTCGATCCCCACTGGGCTATTTCCCGTTCTTTCCAATGCACCACGACTGGAATATCAAAGGCCGTTGTATATGCTATCATGTCTCCGGGATTGTGGATATAAAAGATCCCTTGTTACTAATGAAAAAAATGTAGCGGGTTTCCTCTCTAAGACTATATAAAAATTTCACATTCAATAGCCGAAGATTAATAAATCAAGATGTTCTAGTGGTGTCGGTAAACAATTTTTGTTTTAACTTTAACATGACCACTAAATATGCTTGCACATCATGACTGCTAAATATTCTTGTACACCAATAATTTTGAACACCATGATCGTTATAAATATTTTGAACACCATGATCGTTATAAATATTTTGAACACCATAACCGCAAAACATTGTGCACATCATGGCTGTTAAATACTTTTGCACACCTCGACTGCTAAATGTGTTTGCACACCTTGGCCTCTAAAGATGAAGTTGAGCAACGGAAAAAGCTTGCAATAAAGAACATTGACAATTGTTACAAGGCAGTTGATTGTGATATTTATTAGTGGTTAAATGTTTACTTTGACAGATTCAAAACGTAATGAAAAAAAAAAAAAAAAAAAAAAAAAAAAAAAAAATGCTACAAGATTCTGATGCTACCCAATCTCTACAGTATGTTCTGAAAATTATTGTCGATTGATCCACCTTGTTATATCCCGTAGTCTGGGTGGGGGTTTTCCAGGATGAAGTTAAACGTTTGTTGTGTTTAACGAAACCACTAGAACATATTGATTTATTAATCATCGGCTATTTGGATGTCAAACATTTGGTAATTCTGACACAGTCTTCACAGAAAACCCGTTCCATTCTTCATTAGAAGCAAGGAATCCTTAATATGCACTTTCCCAAAGCCAGAACAGCACATACACCTTTCGTGGGGCAGCTTTTTGGAACGGGAAAAAACCCAATCGCATAATAGATCTATGGAGAGAATTCGATATTTCGATCGACTGGGCTAGATGCAGTGGAGTGTGAAATGCACTTCTTTACTTCATCAAAAGTCATTTTTAACCTATCAGTTCTTCTTCTACCGTGGACTGTCCACACGACAGATGACGTTCGAGGAGAGAGAGAATCCTGTATAGAAGAGTCCTTAGAGTTGTAGTCGGGGCACCTAGAACTATTAAAATGTTGGTAGGAGAAATAACTCTCAAAGAACTAAGAAAGTGTATTTGATTCGGGAGGTGGCGGGACGTAGCCCAGTGGTAAAGCGCACGCCTGATTCGCGGTCGGTCTAGGATCGCTCCCCGTCGGTGGGTCCATTGGGCTATTTCTCGTTCTCGCCAGTGCACCACGACCGGTATATCAAAGGCCGTGGTATGTTTTATCCTGTCTGTGGGATGGTGCATATAAAAAATAACTTGCTACTAATGAAAAAAGCAAAACATGTAGCGGGTTTCATCTCTAACATGTCAAATCCAATAGCCGATGATTAATAAAGCAATGTGCTTTAGTGATGTCGTTAAACAAAACAAACTAACTTTAACTTTGATTCTGGAGAAAAAGACGACTATCGTTTCTGATACACATAGTAGATCTTAAGTCGCATCTGAATAGTATAGCTTCTTTTCTTTTTTTTTAATTTTTTTAAATTTTATTTATTTACTACATTAGGTTTTGTAACGTGCACCATTTTAAAAATAAGACATCTGGTTTTGTTAAAATTGTTGAATACTTTTTCCACTATTGAACTTTGAGTGGGACGTCATTTTATAAATCACCCGATATATTTATGATAAATAGAGGCTTAAATTTATTCTTTACTTGATTAAAATTCATTGATTTAATGCAAACAAATTTGTAAATATTTTCTATAAATAAACGGGGACCCCGAGAAAAAGGGTTAACTTTGAGATGCTGTAAAACAGTTAGTTTTTTCAAAAGTATAAATTGATGAAAATATTCAGATCGACTTTTAGATGACGAAAATAGATCGTACGACGTTTACTTCAGTATATTATATTACTGCCATTTTCAAATATGATACAGTTATTTATAGGCCATTTCTATTGGTTGGCATTTGTCTCGATAATCTGTAATGGGTTTTTTTTTTTTTTTTTTTTTTTTCATTTATTTATAATCATCATTTTAAATGTGCATTATTGATCTAGTTCAAAAATGGAATTACATGATTTGGCAATGCGACTTTAATATGTTTCTACATTTTAGTTTGAACTGATATGAAAAATATCGACCACTGCTACGCCCAAGTTATTCTACTGCATGTTTTTAAATGTCTTATTCGGAATACATTGAAGACACCATAAGTCTCACTCATTTGGCGGGAGGCTCATACATTTGGACCTTTCTCCTGCACTCACGCCAACTCAGCCATAATACAAAGAGTATGCATTCTCCTTTGAAATTGCATCCTTTCGCATTAATACGCCATATAACCGTAAATAAAATGTGTTGAGTGCATCGTTATCTAAAACATTTCCTTCCTTCCTTACTTCAAATGACTCAATCTGCAGCAACATTTCACTAAACAATCAGCTAGCATTTAGTTTCTCGTCAGGTCTGTATATCTGCTTACGTATTTAGAATACCTTACAAATAATAGTGCATGTAAACACGAAGAAGAAACAGTTGTCAGAGGAACTAAGTAGGCCCTACAGTGTATGAGCACGGAGGACTTCAGGAGAACGGATATTGAGAAGGCAAATGAAAAGAGGCTATGTGCCGATTGAGAAACTAGTGTCCTTATTAATTAATCCTCACTTAGCTTGTTTCGGACTTGTGGATACCGTAAACCAGATTACTATTGCGTTATGTTGTTGTTGTTGTTGTTTTTGTTGAGTTTTTTAGCGCATGATCGCGACTTGTACATTTCACGAATGACCGTTTGAAGGTAAAATATGTGAAGTTAAAAAATAGATTTATTAATATGTCTATAACCTAATTTACCTAAATACCAATTAACGTAGTTCCTGCGGAGCTGTAAAGAACGAATGAATTAATAGTTAACGACACCCCAGCACAAAAATACAATCGGCTACTGAGTGTCAGAAAAGGTTAGAGCTCTGAAGAAGTCAGCGGAGGAAATTATAAACAGCCAACTCGGGAACCTGGGTAGGGCCGACACGCAGTGTACCCTCACCGCCCCCATACGCTCACCCCAGTCTCTGTCTCTTGATTATACAAATTTTCAAATAGTCCTACCTGCAAAAACATTATTCGTGTTTGAATACACCTCGGCAAAATGTGCTCCGTCCACCATCCGCCAACAGGTAGATCATTTGTTAGATGACGCGACACGGCGACTGGGCGACTAAAAGTCGGCGTTTATGGACGCGATGAAAGCACAACGAGTGGGCCTCAGGTATTCAAGTTGTCTTGAGCCAGATGGCGAAAACTGTCGCATTATCAATACGGGCTGCTTCGCTGTTCGCACAAGCTCCACTCAGGGGTGGGTCGAGAGCACCAGCTGGGGTCGCGCGGGGGAGGAACAAATTGCGCATTGACAAAAATAAGCCTCACTACATGTAGCATGAAATAAATGCTGCTTATTGCAAATGGATACACTCTGATTGCACTTTTTTTCCCCTTGGCATTCAGATCTTATTAAAGGAGCGGAGCTACAAAGGTAACTGGGAGTGGTGGTGGTTGTGTAAACAACCCCTTGAAGGCTCTACATGTAGGATAAATTCTGATGTATTACTGAGCAATGTTCACAGCCAGTGGTCATAGTCGATATAAGAAGCAAAATAATATGAGCATGTTAAAATCGTTTATATTGGTTTAATTTTCAATGAATAAATCGAGATAAAAAGTGCGTGCAATTCAATACGCGTTTTGGTATGCCAATTAGTACAATTAACTAGAACACCCCCCCCCCCCCTCCCCCCAAAAAAAACCCCAACAACAACAAACAAACAAAAAACCCCACAAAAAAAAACACACAAAAAAAACAAAAAACCCATTTAAAACGCATGTTTGTTTTTTGGGTGGTTTTTCTTTTTCTTTTCTTTTTTCAGAAACTGTTTTCATTTGAGTCTTTGTTTAGTAGTAGACCGGCCTCGGTGGCGTCGTGGCAGGCCATCGGTCTACAGGCTGGTAGGTACTGGGTTCGGATCCCAGTCGAGGCATGGGATTTTTAATCCAGATACCGACTCCAAACCCTGAGTGAGTGCTCCGCAAGGCTCAATGGGTAGGTGTAAACCACTTGCACCGACCAGTGATCCATAACTGGTTCAACAAAGGCCATGGTTTGTGCTATCCTGCCTGTGGGAAGCGCAAATAAAAGATCCCTTGCTGCCTGTTATAAAGAAGAGTAGCCTATGTGGCGACAGCGGGTTTCCTCTAAAAACAGTGTCAGAATGACCATATGTTTGACGTCCAATAGCCGATGATAAGATTAAAAATCAATGTGCTCTAGTGGCGTCGTTAAATAAAAAAAACAAAAAACAAAACAAAAAAACTTTGTTTAGTAGCCCCTACGTGCGCTGTATCCTCACCGTGGTGCAGGGGTGTAACATTCTCTTTGAGAATGGCCAATACAGCACAAAATTGAAGTTTTTAGTAAAATTCAGTATCCGTAAAATTCTGTGATATTTGTGTTTTTGCACAGTTCTTTACACTGTTTTTGTTTAAGTCTTGAATTTTTATATTGATGTTGATCATCACTTTATTTATTTGCATTACCATAGTTTAACACCCAATAGCCGATGTATTTTTCGTGCTGGGGTGTCGTTAAACATTCATTCATTCATTCATTGTTTAGTAGTGTACTTCAGAAAATGTTTTGATCTGTTTACTAACACACGATTTCACTTCCAATAAACCCCATTTGAACCCCTCAATGTAGTACAATATTCAGTGACTAACATACTTAGTAAGCTACGTAAGTCGTAGCTTTTGTTAATTGCCGATATTTTATAGTTTTATAAATGTAGGTATTGCATTGAAATTATTTACGACATTCATTTGCGGCACATGTTACACCCATTGACTAGTGCACAAAAGGTTTGGTGTACTAACGAAAATTCCAAGATGGATGACAATCGTTGAGACTTTTCCAAAAATGGGAGAGGGGTATTAGTTTATGGTTATTAAGTCTGTTTAAATATTTTAAAGATATAGGTACGTTTTAGCAAGGATACATATGACTGAATAATTGTAACTGGATTTGGGGAAGGATCGTGGTGGTTGGTGCTCCAGAAGAACATACTACAAGTCGAAGAAGAGTGGTTGGGACTGGGGTAAACAAAAGTAAAACAAAATAAAAAAGAGTGCAAGAGCAATTTGATCCTTAGGCCGACTGTATCTTAAATGAGCGCTCTACACTGAGCTTCATCCCTCGCCCTATGGCTTTGAACCTGAAGTAAATCAAGGGTGTTGTGGGTTTTTAGCTCTATCCTGTGCAAGTTTGGGTTTTCTAAGCTAGTTTTGGGAGTGGCAGTCCCCCTACAGGTGGTGCAGGAAGGATGAAACATCCTGATACAGATCTCCTAGGTGTTTGACAACTTTGAACTTTCACAAAATAGAACAGATATATGTGGGTATATTTATGGAAAGCTGTGATCGCCCGTAATCGTGAATCTCTGTTAAAAGTGTGATGATATCAGGTGTTCGCGGAAGGTGAGCATATGCTGCCTCAGATATGACACCCGACATTAACGCAGCCTACGGTTGTCTTCATCTTAATGTAATATATTATGTAAAGTATTTTCACTAAAAAAGAAGAGAAAAAGAAAGTGTACTGTACAAGGTCAAAATAGTTTATAGTTTAAAACATCATTTTAGTCAGTGATGCCCTGTTATCTGAAAATAGCCTCTAAATGTCTACCATTTGAAAGACCTTAATAAGTCTTGGAAAGACTTATGAAACTGGAATACAATTAGCATACCCTAATGTATTTCAGAAGTTGATACACAAAACTGGAGCATAAAGGGACAACTGACTATTGGAAAGTTGAAGACACCCTTTATTAACATACACCTTAGTTTGGACGCTATTGTCAGTTTGAATCTCTAAGTGGTGGGATTTAGCTCAGTCGGTTGAGTGTTCGCTTGGGGTGCTTGCGTCGCAGGCTTGAATCACCTCGGTGGATCGATTCAGCTGATTGGGGTTTTTCTCGTTCCAACCAGTGCACCACAACTGAACAAAGGCCGTGGTATGTGGTTTCCTGTCTGTGGAAAAGTGCATATAAAAGATCCCTTGCTGCATTAGGAAAATGTAGCGGGTTTCCTCTGATGACTACGAGTCAGAATTACCAAATGTTTGACATACAATAGCCAATGATGATTAATTAGTCAATGTGCTCCAGTGGTGTCGTTAAACAAAACATTTGTTTTTTCAATCTCTATGTTGTCCGAGTTATCCAGCCTTTGATATATATACAATGTAGTACATGTATGTATATTTACTGGCGTTTCTTTTGTCGCAAATTATGAATTTGGTCTTCACCATACTGACGCTCAAACCCCATGCTTGTAAAAAAAAAAAAAATGTAACTCCAGAATCAAGACTTTATAAAGTTTTTCATAGCAGTTGAAGAGCCCTAACCTTTCATTAGGAGAGCGGACTACCTAATCCATATCCCATAGCTTGCACCACTATTATTACTGTACCGGCTGTTACCATTGTGTTTGTTAAATGTTAATAGAGTTATTATTGCACATTTAATTATTTCTATGTCCTATGAACAGGGGCTGGCTGTTTAAATAAACCATAATTTCCCAAGGGCCAACAAACAATAAAACACAAATAGGATATTAGCAAAATGTGTACATATACTCGATTGCTAATTTCACCTTTGTAATTAATGAATTCAATTGTCCGCATATGTGACCTTCGATGTTTGGGGCCAGTCGAAAATTAAGTGTTGCCCTTTTTCTTTTTCTTTTTTGCTTGACTTCTGAAACATAAATTTCACGCCCGCGGTCGGTCTAACATCGATCTCCGTCGGTGGGCACATTGGGTTATTTCTCGTTCCAGCCAGTGCACCACAACTGAAATATCAAAGACCGTGGGATGTGCTAACCTGCCTCTGGGAAAATGCATATAAAAGATCCCTTGTTGCTAATGGTTTCCTCTAAGACTATGTGTCAAAAGTACCAAATGTTTGACGTCCAACAGTCGATGATTAATATATCAATGTGCTCAAGTGGTGTCGTTAAACAAAAACAAACTTTAAACTGGACACAATATCCTTTAGAAATTAGTGTCTACACAGCAATGATCATTTCCTCACCTCCACATTGCTCTCTGAAACCAATAACGACGTACAAAGTGTTAAAGTCGCTGACCCTGATTCCTGAGGTACGCACGTTTTTCCCATTCACATAAAATGTGTATTTTGAGTTATCACGAACGCCACAGGAGAACATTGGATTTTTCCAAAATTGAAAATTTAAGCAACCACTTGTCAGTAATGTGCAACGTAACAGCAAATACAGCTGTAATCTAAGACCACTGCCTTCAAGATACTCCAATCGATAGGGAGGTTTTTAGAAAACTGATTGTAGTAACTCCAACAATTTGATTATAGGGAGTGTCTCTACGGTTTTCTTGTCGTGTTAAGAAAATCATTATTTAGCCGACCTGTCGGAGATTCATGAATGTTTGAACTCAAAATGCAACATTTGGATATTTCTGATTCATTATTTTCTTTTGACAAAGCATGTTGCTTTTGAGCTTGTGTATTCATTCGACTTTCACTCGTGGCTTAGTTTACGTGCTTACATCAAATTAACTTCCCTGGGGGTTAAAATCAGCTATATTACTGTCCAGGTAGCGGTTAAATGATCGGACATAAGGCTGGTAGGTACAGGGTTAGCAGCACGGTACTGGCTCCCAGTCAGAGCGAGTTTTAACGACTCAATGGGTAGGTGTAAGACCAGTACACACTCTGGATATAAGCACGAAACTAAGTTGAAATGAAATGAATTGAACTTTTAGTAGTTAGTGGTAATTAGTAAGGGAGAAATCCTTGTCAGGGTTTTTGCCATAAGGCAGGAAGGGTAAAATTACGTATCTTAAAATCTTGGAAATTAATGGATACATAGTTTTAATTTTAAGAAAGATTACAATAGAAGAACTGCTGTTTAAAATTTGTTAATGTACATGAAATAGTATTCAATTTCAAAAATAAATTAAACAGCAGTAAAACAAATCTATTAATTTCCAAGATTTTACTCTCTGTACCCTCTGGAAGAAACACTGATTATTTAATTATTCATTCATTTATTAATTAAACAAATGAAAAGTGGGTATATACTAAACCACGGACAAAACAGCGCATACGACGGTTCGTATTAAACGCTGATTTCAAACTAGGGATTCACCACCTCTGCAAACAAAATCCATACAACCGTGTTATGGACAAATTTCAAATTAGTTTTCTCATAAACCATAAACATCATGGTATGGAATACTTTAACAGTTTTAAGCACGGTGTGATGGCAATGCTGTTCAGAAACCTATGCCGCATGGTCAAACCGTAGGTCATTGGGTTTGTGTTAGTGGGAAACCATTCGCTGCAACATAGTAAAGGTCTACCGGTATTGGGGGGTCGCGATACGTATATCACGATACTAGTATGTATTAGATGGGGTTTTTGTTCATATTGGCCTCGTGATAGGTCCAGCGTCATTCGTAAAGGCCCTCCGGCGACTATATTGGTCCGAGGCAACCAAATTTTTTATTAAATCAACTTCGACTGGAATGGTGACGACCACATTCTTAATTGTTAAGAATTATGAATTAGGTAAGGTTTAGGCATTTGAAACAATATTTTAATTTAAACCAAATAAAATAAAATGTTGTATGTGTGTGCGTGTGCAAAACATCATTTCACCATTGTGTCCTGGCCAAAGCGTTTGAAGGGTCGGGGATGGGCAAGTTATATATTTGATTTTTAGCTGGAGATCTGCATTAATATCAGAGTTGTTGGAACAGTGCCCCCAATAGTAAGGGGCCCTTACTACTGACCCCCCCCCCCCCCCTCCTCCAACCATCACCATCCACCTCTCCACTTTCGATCAATATCTAGAACTGATGTTATATTTGCAGCTATAACAGTGTGTGCGGTTTATGGTGTCGTGCAGTATATTAGAATTAGCCAAAATATGCAAAGCAACAAGACTATTGTCTCTAAACTACGAAGAAGTCACCTTTTGCACCCTTGTTTTGGATCCGTACATAGTAAATATAACATGATTTTCCAATGGTAATTGTTTTTATATGATATATTTTACAAATGGTACTTTTATTTCTTTCATCTTTTAAAACTTAAAGGTGCTATGTCAAAGTTGCAATAATGGCGGTACCCTCTATAAATATTTATTAATTTTTATTTTGAAACATATATCTTCAGCTATAATGCCTGTACAAAATTTAAACTAAATAATTCCATTTACTTTTAGAATTATTATTTTTATTATTATTATTATTTTTTATTTTTTTTCGGAGGGAATCGAGTGTGTCACACACATTAACTAATGACGTCACTGTGTTATGCATACACATTCAACCATTCCCAGTCTGGAGCTCGACGCGGTAAGACGTGTTTGTTTCGCTTGTGCACACTGCACGTGCTTTCGTGTGCTCGACTTGGGAATCCTTTATGAAGTTTTCTACTAGGATGTATGCGGCCATTGGAACTGATTGAACGCTGGAACGCTTCTCGTTTCGACAGTCTGCACCACCAGATTGGATTCTTTTTTAGCGAGATTCCTTGCCTCCACATCATTTCTCCGGCTCACTATGTCGACTTGTTTTTTCGTGACTCGTATGACGGCCATTCTGCAGAACACCACGGTTGTTCGCGTTTAGTCTCTACATGTCCGAGCCTGTCCTAGCAGCACTGGAAGATTGACCGCCCCACTCTAAGAAGAAATAGGAAGCGGGGTCGGCCCCTACTACTCTTTTCTAGACTTTACTTTGCTTTATAGTGATACCATCTCGTATCCTCCGGAGTCTGGCCCGTCCGCACCACTGTGACTATATCCGACGGATCCGGCTTCTTAAGATCTGTATTTCAGCACAGCACTTCACCTTCAACGTCTTAATGACACTCAATCTAGGGTTGTTTTGTTGTTGTTTTTTTGACGGATGCAACCCATCTTGTCCCTATAAGCTGTGCACCCAAACGGCCTTAACGAGGCCACTCACGTGGACATATAGATCGGACTTTAAACTTTTAGACCTTCGTTCCAAATTTTATGTCGAAATTACTTCTTTTTTAATATTATTAAATAGTCCGATCCCCTCTTCTTTCTCTTATTTATTTTTCGACTGTCCTAAAATGCTCCAAATTATATATATATTCGGCCGAGCATTCAATCCTTTTTATTTTTGGCTTGTAACTTATTATTTAATCTTCTTCTTTTTTTAATTCTATTAACTTTTTTACTAATTGGTATTTTAAAAACAATTCTGCCCATTTTCAACTCCACCCTCTCGAATTATTCGGGGAAACCGTTTTTGTCGTCTTTAATTATTCTAGTGTAGATTGTGCGTGGGGTCGATTAATTTGTAGTTATTTATTACAAATAAATGTGGAAATAATGAAATATTGTGCCTTCAACTTTGATATAGGACCTTTAATATTTTGCCTTCAATTATGTAAACAGCGTTGTCGGCTCATCATACAACTATTTTGACAGGGGTGTCAAGGTAAGTAGTCTACTGTAGACCGGTATTTATTTAATTTATTAATGTAGCGAAACATTGTAATACAGCTAATTCTGAATTTGAATAACGTCAGTATTCCAATGACGTCAATTTGCCTACCCTTATAATAACAATAAACTGGGTGTATAACGTTTCCGTTTTGAGAATACTGAAATATTCCAAAATTGAAATATGTTTATTTGAAAATTACCAAGACACTTGTATTTGATAAAACCCTTAAAGTAAAACAAATGTACTATTTACGTAATATGGATTTGATGTGAAATTACGGTAAGATATGTTACATTTATTGTGTATGAAGGTCAAACAAAGGTGTATCGTCGACCTTTTTTGGTCAATATCGATATATTATTTAGAGGAAAGTTATCACATTATACAGATGGAATATAACAAAAATTACTAGTTTTCTGTGCATTAAAAAGAATCGGTTCACAAATAACTAAAAGTGTAATACATACCATGGCATTGTAAGAATCCGACGTGTACTGTGTTAAGTCAATGTTGTTGATTATTTCAAATATAGAGTTATCTCATCTTGCAAGGCCACATCAATCCATAAAACAACACACAGAAGCAGTAAATGTTTTTAGATATTTTTGATCCGATTTACAATAATAATAATAATTTACCAAAAATAAAAAGGCACACAGAAAATAGTCCTCTCGGGGTTTTGTTTTTACTTCCAAAACCTGCCATTGTTAAGACGTTTCAGACTAACAAGGCCTTTTTAACGACTAAAATTGCTATTACATAGATTTTCTACATTTTTGTGTTTAGAATATCGAATATAGGAAACCAGTCAATTTTCTTGCAAACATTAGCGTTGCTCCAAGTCGCTGATCGTCTAACTGATAAATCTGTTTCCCAACGGCACGGGGTTAAAAGATCCACACAAAATGACAATGAAATTTCGAATAACATCTGTCACTGTAGCAGCTGTGCCCCCCCCCCCCCCCCCGAAAAAAAATAAAAATAATAATAATAAAATAAATAATAATAATAAAAATGTCGATGTTATTTTGCTCGTAAGGCAGGACATGCCGTATGAAAACACCTGAAATTATTTTACGAGACTATGCCCCGAAACCCTAGGCTATATAACAGGTTTCGCCTATCTGATTTCAATCCCCTGGGACATCATGAACACTATCAGTCACCAATTTCCATCTCCTGTATTTTCAAATACACTTTGCTGGCAGTGCGTTGTACGTGGGTTGTCGTATATATTCGTATCATTAATATTCTTATGCTTGGCGTACACCTACCGATTGTTCCGACTCGACTGTCGAGTCGGCAGTAGTCTGAAAATGTGCACCTGTACAGATCAACGGACGCGACAGTCTAATTGGGGGAAACTGGAGATTGAGGTCATTTCATACTTTGATTGCCGATCTCATGCGAAACTGATTTTTTATTTTTTATTATTAGTAAACGAAAAAGCGTTAAAGGAACGCGAGTCAAAATGTATTTGTGAACTGTGTTAAAACCACACTGACTTCACTGAAAAATGAGAATTAGGTTTGAACAGAAGCAGAACTGGGCGAGTCAACTACTCGCCAACAAGAGTCTGCAGTGATGTATAAATCTAGCTTCGACTCGACTGTCGCGTCTTTGCCCTGCACTCACCTACCGATTAACGCCGACGCAACTGTCATGTTGGCGTTAATCGGCAGGTGTGTGCCAAGCATTACACCGCAATATGTTTTCAGGTCAATGTTGCCCAACCAAACTCGGTTCGAGCTTCCCAGACTCTCTGGGACTGCTCGATAATAGCAGGTAGATCAAACAATGTCGTGCTCAGATTTGAGTACCTTATATATATGTATGATTGTGTAAACGTATAAATGATACCACTGGTACTGGTCAAATTTCGGTTAATAATTTGGAACTGAGGGTAGATAATATAATATGTTTTAGTGCATAAAAGCTTCTGGATAATGAAAGCTGAAAGATTCTCTAAGCAACTACGACTTGAAATATGATACGTCAGTATGGATTTTAATGTTAGAGGGGTTCCACGCAAGATCTAATAATAACAATAATGTTGACAATTTGGATTTCAAATTGGATTATTTAACTTGGGTTTGTTTCACGGGCATTGCGTTTCTGGGTAGTGAGACCTCAGCACTGAACTAAGTCCCCAGGTGCAAGCCAATTTTCTTTCTTCTCAATATATTTTCCGGGACAGCATGACTCGACCCCTTATAAAATTCGGTCGCCACAGTTCAGACCCCCTCCCCCTGCTACAATTCCTGCACACGTGCCAGATCCCTCACTTGAATCTAACCTATTGTTGTTGTTTTGTAAATAATTTCAGTTTGGTTTGTTGTAAGAAGAAAGTAAAAATATTTTGGAAATAATAAAAAAGTAGTTTTGTGTGCCATTTAGAAAACAATCGGCTCAGAAATAAATAGCTTGTAGTAAATTCCATGGTATAAAAAAAAGGCATTCCCCGTGGGACGGACTATAGTTGGACTGGCAATAGTATAGACAACGATATTGATATTATTAAATGCATTACTTTAACACACAGACATTAGCTAGTTGGTCCCGTTACATCGATTCAGTTTCCGCAAGATGGATACATTAACCATTATCATTCATATTAACTTTCGCCATGACCACCATTGACAAAGTTTCGATTTATATATTACTGAGAGAAGCGAACCAAGTCCAAGAGCAGGAATAATTAATTAACGACGCCAATACATTTTCATTTTAGCATTTGTATCCAATTAAAGTTCCATCACGCTTTTCTGTACACACATGTATATGGATGGAGAGAGAGTGAGAGAGAGAGAGAGAGAGAGAGAGAGAGAGAGAGAGAGAGAGAGAGAGAGAGAGAGAGAGAGATCTGGACAGGGCCCCGTTTTACAAAGCGATCTTAGCATTGGACTATGGTAATCTTAGCACTGGACTATGGAAATTTTATCACTAGACTATGGTAATCTTAGCATTGGACTGTGGTAATCTTAGCTCTATGATCGCTTCGTAAACGGCGCCCAGTACGGTTAAAGTTTGTCTTGTTTAACTACGCTATTAGAGAAAATTTATTAATTAATCATCGGCTATTGGATGTCAAACGTAATAATATAAGATACAATTAATTCGGCAAATAATCTATCTATCTACTATTGGATGTCAAACATTTTGGTAATGTTGACATATAGTCTGAGAGAGGAAACCCGCTACATTTGTCAGTTAGTAGCAAGGGGTCTTTTATATGCACTATCCTACGGACAGGATAGCACATACCATGGCCTTTGATATACCAGTCGTGGTGGACTGGCTGGAACAGCAATTAGCCCAATGGGCCCACCGATGGGATCGATCCCAAATCGACCGCGCATCAAGCGAGCGCTTTACCACTGGGCTACGTCCCTCTCCATTTACCAAAAGAACTTTACAAATGGTGTCGTTAAACAAAACAAACTTTAAACTTTAAGCTTTACAAATAACTAAACGTAATAGCTAAACTGACAAATAAATACGTACGTCCAAAGCGACAGACATGGGTTAAAAGACAAGCAGAAATTTTAAAATAGCTAATAATAGCTAGGCTACATACAAATAATTAAAACAAAAACAAATTCATTAAATTACTGCACGTAAGTAAACAGCAAAAATAAATCAACTAAATAACTACAGTTAGAAATAAAGATCAATTAATCATTTGAATGCACAGTCACCTAGGTGGAAACGCATACTACGGATAAATACAGTAAAACCTGTTTAAACCGGGACCTAGTATTTATCCGATATAGACAGGATCCGGTGTTAAGTGGGTCGCATTATAAAATTTAGAACATTCGGGTCCATGGAACTTGGCCAGTTATGACAGGATACCAGTTTGTCCAGGGTCCGGTTTAGACAGGTTTCACTGTATATGAATATATGTAGACAGATAAGAAAACCGACTACTAGAACAAAACTAACTATACTATATAAATACATAGACAGGCATACATAAATAAATACAACTTTCAATATAGTGGTAATACTTCTTGTTACTAATTATTTACTCAAATAAATAAATATATTAAATGCCCAATATATTGCTAATATTTGCCTCTAACTAACTAACTAATTACTTAAAATAAATAAATAAATAAAATGTCCAGTATATTGCTAATATTTGCTTCTAACTAAATATTTACTGAAATAAATAAATAAAATGTCCAATATATTGCTAAAATTTGCCTTTAACTAACTAAATAATTGCTTAAATAATAAATAAAATGCCCAATATATTGCTAATACTTGCCTCTATCTAACTAAATAATTACTTAAAATAAGTATATAAATACATAAAATACTAAAACTTTCAATATAGTGGTGATACTTGCATGCGCTGGTTACGGATTTTCCATATGGATGTTGGTCGCTTCCCGATTTCCCACGATCAGTCTGCAATTACAACAGTTCAACTGTATGAGTGACCAGCAAATCAAAGGCGAGCACGCGGTCTAATGTCGAATAGTGATTATTTCAGTGGATTAATCTGTGGCGTTACGTCAGCCCCCTAGTCGCAACGGCTTAGCGAGGACTCTTTAATTGAATGCACTGTGTTAGAAAACAATATGACAAATGTGGTGAGGTGTCTGTCCCATCTGTTGGTCTGAACTAGCATTGATTGTAGGATAGTAGCTGCATTTTAGAATGAATTCATTTACATGGTTGTGGCATTCAGCTTAAAACAACTGATGTTAATACATTTTTTAAATTAAATCGTTTTCTGTTTGTGTTGTTTGGGGTTTTTGGGGTGGATTTTTTGTTTTTTGTTTTTTTGGATTTTGTGGATTTTTTTTTTTTTTGGGGGGGGGGGGGATCGCAACTGTCGAACGCAACAGAAGAAACAGTTCATTAATAGGATTTTTGGTGTTTGTTTTTCTATTCTTTTGTCTTTTTATTTTGTTTTGTTTATATTTGTTTTGTTTTTGCTTCTACTTGGTGTGGGTAATTTGTCTGGACTTTTCACTTTGTTTCTGGTTTGATACTCATCGCTAGTTAGTAATGGCCCTGTCATACTGTAGCGTATCGTACTAGCGTATGTCAGCGTATGAAAAATATCACTCATACGCTAGTATACGCTGACATACGCTAGGGGTACGTTAGGCATAGGTTGTATACGTTTGAAGCACGGTGGTATACGCTGGCATACGGCGAGGTAGAAAATTGTTTTTAAGCATGTTTAAAAAAATTGTGCGTACTCCGACGTATGGTTTATACGCTAAGCATACGTAAAGCATACATTGCCGCATCCTAACTGCACGCGCACGACGCGACAGATTTATATGTCGCGTCGCACGCGTGCGGTTAGGATGCAACAATTGAAATCAATGATTTCTAAAATAATCGCTCGCATCGCTCGTGTCGCTCGCGGCCGGTTAGGATACAGCTTTAGGCAGACGCTGAATACGCTAGAGGTACGCTAGAGTTACGTGACTCCTAGGTCGTACTCTGACATACGCTGGCATGAAGGTGTACCGTATAGATAGCGTATTGATAGCGCATGAGTAACGTACTTCTAACGTATGTCTGACCTATCTGCAACGTATATAGATAGACATCTTGGCGTATGCCTGACGATTGAGTAACGTAATTAACGTACAACTAGCGTATGATTGGCGTCTGGCCAGCGTATACCCAGCGTATTGCCAGCGTTTTAAGAAAGTGTACATATAGGTTCCCATTTCTAGCTCTTCTTCACTTCTTCGTGGACCTCGGACGAGAGACGATGGACATACGCAGTTCATACGCTACTCATACGCTAGCCATACGCAGAGTACGCTGGCCATACGCTGGTCATACGCTGGCTATACGCTACTCATACGCTACGCATAGGTTAAATACGGTAAGTATACGCACAATTCTGCATTTTCAAGGGCTTCTTGTGCGTATGAAAATTATTTTATGAATTTTCATACGCAACTCATACGTTTCTCTCATATGCTATAGTGTGACAGGGCCATAAAGAAACACAGCAAGTCTCTGGGTTTTTACATGTCATATGTTGAAATCCTCAAAACTGTTATCGTCTCTATCGTTGTTATCGTTATTATCATCATCGTCGTCGTCGTCGTCGTCATAATCATCTTTATTATTATCAAAACTATCGGCATCACCAATACACAATCAAAATCGTCGATTTCATAATAATAATCATCATCATCATCATTAACATCATATTCATCATCTTCACCAACCATCACCAGTAAAGAAACACATCATCAATATTATTACAGATATATTCATCATCCCCACTGTCATCAAAATCATTATCAGCATTGACATCACCATTGTCATCATTATCTTTATTATAGTATTTGTCATCATCATCACCATCACCATCGACATCATCATCGACATTTCTCTGTTGTCATTCTCGTTACTGATTTCAAATCGGTTTACTATACAAACATATATATCTGATGAAAATTACACAAAAATGTTATAATTTCAAATGAGATCAGTACATAACCACACCCGATGAAAATTTCGCAACAATGTTATGATTTTAACTCAGTTTACTGTAGAACCACATCCGATGGAAATTTCGCAACAATGTTATGCTTTTAACTCAGTGTACTGTAGAACCACATCTGATGGAAACTTCGCAACAATGTTATGCTTTTAACTCAGTTTACTGTAGAACCACATCTGATGGAAATTTCGCCACAATGTTATGCTTTTAACTCAGTTTACTGTAGAACCACATCTGATAGAAATTTCGCCACAATGTTATGATTTTAACTCAGTTTACTGTAGAACCACATCTGATGGAAATTTCGCAACAATGTTATGATTTTAACTCAGTTTACTGTAGAACCATATCTGATGGAATTTCAAAATGTTATTTCAACTCAGTTTACTATAAAATCATATCTGATGAAAATTTAGAAACAATGTTATGATTTTAAATCAGTTTACTATAGAGCCATTTTTTATGAAAATTGCATAGCAATGTTATTGATACCAAATCAGTTTACTATAGAATCGCATCTAATGAAAATTCAAAAACAATGTTATAATTTCAAATCGATTTACAAAAGAACCTCATCTGATAAAAATATTAGAACAATGTTATGATTTTAAATCAGTTTACTATAGAGCCACATCTGATGAAAATACCAAAACAATGTTATGATTTCAAATCAATTTATTACAGACCCTTATCTGATGATGATGATGATAACTAGTTTAACGTGCCCATATACCACTAGGGTTTCGAACACGCCCATCCCGAGTCCGACCTCCGATAAGATCGGTGGCCTGACTCGGGATGGGGGGGGGGGGGGGGGGGGGTTGAAACTGGGCAGAATTTTGAAAATAGCAATTAGTAAAGAAGTTAATAGATAAAATAAAAAAAATAAAAAGGTTACAAGCCAAAAATAAAAAAGAATTGACTGCTCGGCCGAATATTTATATAATTTGGAGCATTTTAGAAGGACAGTCCAAAATTAAATAAGAGAAAGAAGAGAGGATCGGACTATTTAATAATAAATGTAAAAAAACAGAAGTAATTTCGACATAAAATTTTGAACGCAGATCTAAAAGTTTAAAGTCCGATCGATAAGTCCACGCGAGTGGTCTCGTTAAGGCCGTTTGGGTGCACAGCATCTATTGGGAGGTGATCTGATTAAAACTCTTAAACAATGTTATGATTTCAAATCAATTCACTACTGAACCTTATCTGATGAACATTTCTCAACAAGGTTATAATTTCAAATCAATTTGCTATAGAACTATATCTGACGAAAATTTCGCAATAATGTTATGACGCCAATGACGCACGCTCCCATTTAACACTTTAGTCCCAGTTATTTTGGACTGTGCCCACACACTGCCATTTTCCGTATGTGCGTACAGTGATTATACTAAAAACGAATAAAGTGCTCATGTATATAGCATATGTATACAAAAGAACCAATTATATCTTTAATTACCATTTACACAAAAGAGTTCGAGAACAACAATGAAAGCGGTTCTAATGGATCCATTTGCTGGTAATACAAAACAAGATGTATTGCAATATTATATATACTTTTACCACGCATAGGATGTTTTCCATTGACAAAAGTGTGCAATACCTATAGATAACCGCACACGTTTTAAACCCAACCTATCAATGAGCCAAATGTATTTTATCTTGTCAGGCTACGTCGTTTAGGGACGTGGTACCAGTCAGTTACCGCATAAACTGGTTGTTTGCACGCTTTCCATGTTTTGATTGACAGAAGATAAACGCTCGTGGTGTCGTATCGGTTGTCAGTCAAAATATCGAAAGTGTGCAAATAACGATGCATATCACGAGTACGTTTATGCGGTAACGTTAACACACGCACGCACGCACGCAGGCGCCCGCACACGTGTACAGATAAGAGAGAAATAGGATTAGAAAGAAAGAGATGTTGTAATTTGACATTTAGTCTTAGAGAGGAACCCCGCTACATTTTGCCGTTATTAACAAGGGATCTTTTATATGCAACATCCCGCAGACAGGATATCACATACCACAACCTTTGATATACCAGTCGTGGTGTACTGGGTGGAACGAGAAATAGCCCATTTACCACTGGGCTATATTCCGCCAGAGAGAGAGAGAGAGAGAGAGAGAGAGAGAGAGAGAGAGAGAGAGAGAGAGAGAGAGAGAGAGAGAGAGAGACAGACAGACAGACAGACAGAGACAGATTAGGGATTAAGAAAGATATTCAGACTTTTTATAGGTGATTAAACTTTAAGTACGATAATTATCATAATTATATTTATCATCCATTAGTCTCTTTCTCTAACAGTACACAAAGATGTCGTTCAACATGTTCGGGTAATTTTAGACATAATAGATTGGTTTCACGTGAACAAATTTACTTTTTTTCACATCTTGACAAAAAGCGATTAACCAAATCCTAACACAATCCCCATAATCCCTACAAACAAAAATTCCATTTAAACACACCTGCCCAAGTTCAGCCAGTAAACGTTTCGGTAACGTTCGATATTTCATTGGTTCCCGACGTGGCCATTTGGTTTACTGTAAAGCGTATAAACCAGTCTAGCGGACGTTTTTCTGCTCGGTCTGGCTGAACTCGACCCTTGAACATTTTACATCAAGATGGCGTCTGTTGTCGAGACTACCACACAGTAAATTGACTCATTAATTATCGAGACTCTTTTATAATACATTTATTAGTTAATGTGTTATGCCGTGTTACTTAAACTTACTAGCGCACCATGGAAAGCACATTGTCCGATTATGACATCATCACCAATCAATAAATCGCAAGTTGGACAACGGAACAATTAATGCATTGTTAATAATTGGTTGATGAATGGGTGTTCTATTCGTATAGTAAATGGAACATATTGTCTAGGATATTAGAAACACAAAGACAAACGATTTTTTTTTTTACTTCTAAACATCTGCATTTTTTTTGGGGGGGGGGGAGGGCGTAAATAATGTGATATTTTCGAAGATTAAATACGTTTTGTTTATTTGTTTGCTTTTTTTTTTTTTTTTTTTTTTTTTTTTTTTTTTTTTATATCTTTTGGTACACCCAAATTTTCATGAGTAAAATCACTAGAGCGTTGTCATTTTGTGGCTTTCATTGAATGTAGACGCTTTAATAGAGTTGTTTCCCCTGTTTAGCGGCAGAACATAGACACCGACAACAAAAAAAGTAAAGTTTGTTTTATTTAACGACGCCACTAGAGCACACTCGGAGTTTAGAGTCGGTATCTGGATTAAAAATCCCATGCCTCGACTGGGATCCGAACCCAGTACCTACCAGCCTGTAGACCGATGGCCTAACCACGACGCCACCGAGGCCGGCACACCGACAACAAAACTAGGAAGAATAAAAGGGAGAGAAACAAATTAGCTTTAATATACACCTGCACCAATAACAAAAATAAACAACATTAATAAAACAAATTAGCTTTAATATACACCTGCACCAATAACAAAAATAAACAACATTAATAAAACAAATAAACTTTAACATAAACAACATTAATAAAACAAATTAGCTTTAATATACACCTGCACCAATAACAAAAATAAACAACATTAATAAAACAAATTAGCTTTAATATACACCTGCACCAATAACAAAAATAAACAACATTAATAACACAAATTAGCTTTAATATACACCTGCACCAATAACAAAAATAAACAACATTAATAGGGAGAGAAACAAATTAGCTTTAATATACACCTGCACCAATAACAAAAATAAACAACATTAATAAAACAAATTAGCTTTAATATACACCTGCACCAATAACAAAAATAAACAACATTAATAACACAAATTAGCTTTAATATACACCTGCACCAATAACAAAAATAAACAACATTAATAAAACAAATTAGCTTTAATATACACCTGCACCAATAACAAAAATAAACAACATTAATAACACAAATTAGCTTTAATATACACCTGCACCAATAACAAAAATAAACAACATTAATAAAACAAATTAGCTTTAATATACACCTGCACCAATAACAAAAATAAACAACATTAATAACACAAATTAGCTTTAATATACACCTGCACCAATAACAAAAATAAACAACATTAATAACACAAATTAGCTTTAATATACACCTGCACCAATAACAAAAATAAACAACATTAATAAAACAAATTAGCTTTAATATACACCTGCACCAATAACAAAAATAAACAACATTAATAACACAAATTAGCTTTAATATACACCTGCACCAATAACAAAAATAAACAACATTAATAAAACAAATTAGCTTTAATATACACCTGCACCAATAACAAAAATAAACAACATTAACAACACAAATTAGCTTTAATATACACCTGCACCAGTAACAAAAATAAACAACATTAGCAACACAAATGACTTTAATATACACCTTAATAACACAAATGACTTTAATATACACCTGCACCAATAACAAAAATAAACAACATTAATAACACAAATGACTTTAATATGTACCTTCACTCATAAAGAGAATATGATATGTATTAATTATAATTCATTTGATCTAACATATCAAAAAACCTTCATAAAAAAAGAGAAAAGATTAGCAATAATTTCTTGACTATCTAATTAGTTTAGAAAGTGCATCATTAGTATAGATTATATTAGTCTGCGGTCTAAGGAATTTACGCATTAAAAAAATCATCAAATGAAATTTCACCTCCTAACATTATATCTTGTAAACTTAAACCGAAGTTGTTGACGCTTGGAGCGCTTTATTCAGGTGGTCAACACACAAGTGTTCGTTTTAAATTACTTATTTCAAGGACGATGGAAAACAAAATGTCATTAAAAACCACATATTTTAAAATGTTTTAAAGGAATTTTGTATATTTTAAGAACAAAAACAATGCATTTTGTTTTATTTGTTATAACTGCTGCAACTGTTACTGTTGTTATTTGTTAAATGATTATTGTTCAAATTTTCTTCTTGTATATTTTTAATCGACGATGTGTTCCATGAGGCCATTATCAGTCTATGCTAAATAATTATATGAAAGAAATGATAAGATCCGGGCATGAACAGTGAATTGCATTCTTTATGGCTAGTTCAGCAAATGTAGATGATTTTGCTTTTGTGTGTTTAAAGAAAAGTCAACTGAAATTAATATATATATATACTAGCTTTCCGTTGACGGTGTAATTAAATCTACATCTGATGAGTGAGAGCAATAATTCAACTCTCTCACGAAACAAGCCTGTCATGTAGAGAAAAACATACACTTTTTAACGATATATATATATATATATATATATATATATATATATATATATATATATATATATATATATATATATATATATATATATATAGACACGCACACACACACATACACACGCACGCACACACACACATATACACACATATACACATGCACACACACACACACACACACACACACACATACACACACACATACACACACACACACACACACACACACACACACACAGTTGAATCCCGTTGGCTCGAGAAAGTGTTCGACCCATCGGGTAGTTCGAGCAAATCTTTCGGTCGTGTAAGTGTAACTCGTGTTTGGTTCGAGCGTCGCGGAGTATTCGACACTTCCGAGTTCGACCAACGAGATTCTACTGTACATAAAGGAGAGAACCGCATTCTGTGTTAGTTATTATATAGATACAAAAAATCGATATGTTAACAAGTTAGTTACACAAAACACAATATCACATATAAGCAGAATTCATAACGTGCTGTGTGTTTGTTTGTTTGGCTTTTTTTTTTTGGGGGGGGGGGGGGGGGGGGGGTGGAGGAAGGAAGGAAATGTTGTATTTAACGACGAACTCAACACATTTTATTTACGGTTATATGGCGCCTGAGTGTAGGGAGGAGTTTGGGTTAAAATATACGGTGTTTTGTATTGTCAGTGTTCCAAGATAATGTACAATATCCCTGTGTGTATTCTGTTGACAGCAACCTGGCATGCCATGGTGTAATAAGAGTATCATATCAAACAGATCTTCAAGGGATAGAACCTTGTTTTAAAACACTAAGGCATATTGTTCACTATTAGAGCTGTTTATCATCACTGAAATCAAACATTACTCATATTTTATTGTTTAGATTATCCATTTCCATACAACCGAAGTTTTTCTGGTCATCCTGGTGTTTCTGTTACCACAAAATGCACGTGCGTCTGAGAAAGGAACAGTTATGAAGTCGAGTTTTAGTCTATTTTTAACGGTATTTCACCGTTTCAACTTCACAGACTATTGTTTGACTCTCTTGTAACGTTATCCAAATTTGTTACAAGTCTGTAAATTAACCAAATTTAGTGTCAATTTTTACGGGTTGAAACCAGTGTCTGCGCCTTTAAAGAATCTGTTCTAGTGACGTCTGTCAGGGGTCAAGACTGAACCTCACAGAGAAGAGAGACATTAAAGAATCTGTTCTAGTGACGTCTGTCAGGGGTCAAGACTGAACCTCACAGAGAATGGAGACATTAAAGAATCTGTTCTAGTGACGTCTGTCAGGGGCCAAGACTGAACCTCACAGAGAAGAGAGACATTAAAGAACGTGTTCTAGTGACGTCTGTCAGGAGTCAAGACTGGACCTCACAGAGAAGAGAGACATTAAAGAATGTGTTCTAGTGACGTCTGTCATGAGTCAAGACTGAACCTCACGGAGAAGAGAGACATTAAAGAATGTGTTCTAGTGACGTCTGTCAGGAGTCAAGACTGAACCTCACGGAGAAGAGAGACACTAAAGAATGTGTTCTAGTGACGTCTGTCAGGAGTCAAGACTGAACCTCACGGAGAAGAGAGACATTAAAAAATCTGTACTAGTGACGTCTGTCAGGAGACACGACTGAACCTCACGGAGAAGAGAGACATTAAAGAATCTGTTCTAGTGACGCCTGTCAGGGGTCAAGACTGAACCTCACGGAGAAGAGAGACATTAAAGAATCTGTTCTAGTGACGCCTGTCAGGAGACAAGACTGAACCTCACGGAGAAGAGAGACATTAAAGAATCTGTTCTAGTGACGTCTGTCAGGAGTCAAGACTGAACCTCACGGAGAAGTGAGACATTAAAGAATCTGTTCTAGTCACGCCTGTCAGGGGTCAAGACTGAACCTCACGGAGAAGAGAGACATTAAAGAATATGTTCTAGTCACGCCTGTCAGGGGTCAAGACTGAACCCCACAGAGAAGAGAGACATTAAAGAATCTGTTCTAGTGACGTCGTTCAGGGGTCAAGACTGAACCTCACAGAGAAGAGAAACATTAAAGAATCTGTTCTAGTGGCGTCTGTCAGGGGTCAAGACTGAACCTCACAGAGAAGAGAAAAATTAAAGAATCTGTTCTAGTGACGTCCGTCAGGGGTCAAGAATGGACCTCACAGAGAAGAGACACATTAAAGAATCTGTTCTAGTGACGCCTGTCAGAAGTCAAGACTGAACCTCACAGAGAAGAGAAACATTAAAGAATCTGTTCTAGTGACGTCTGTCAGGGGTCAAGACTGGACCTCACAGAGAAGAGAAACATTAAAGAATCTGTTCTAGTGACGTCTGTCAGGGGTCAAGACTGAACCTCACAAAGAAGAGAAACATTAAAGAATCTGTTCTAGTGACGTCTGTCAGGGGTCAAGACTGGACCTCACAGAGAAGAGAAACATTAAAGAATCTGTTCTAGTGACGCCTGTCAGGAGTCAAGACTGAACCTCACAGAGAAGAGAAACATTAAAGAATCTGTTCTAGTGACGCCTGTCAGGGGTCAAGACTGGACCTCACAGAGAAGAGAAACATTAAAGAATCTGTTCTAGTCACGCCTGTCAGGGGTCAAGACTGAACCTCACAGAGAAGAGAAACATTAAAGACAAAAATAAATATAAATAATTGAAAACATACACAGTTTTTTGATTCCTCGTATAATTATTTTAGCAATACAACACATCACATCAAAGCACAATCTGAAATGCTGATTTCAATCAGATTGCAACACATCACAACACAAAACAACACAACATAACACAAGGCATTATACAGCACATCACAACACAACATAACACAACGTAACAAAATGCAACACAATACAACAATACACAACATAACACAACACAACAACACATCATAACATAACACAGCACAACATAACATAGCACAATGCAACACAAAACACCATTACACAACACATCACAACACAACACAACATAAAACAACACATCACAACATAATATAACACAACGCAACACAAGACAATATTACACAGCACAACACATCACAACACAAGACAAAAAACATAGCAACACAACACAACACAAGACAATACACAACACAACGTAACAACACAATATTACACATCACAACACAATATAACACAACGCAACACAACACAACATTACACATCACAACGCAACGCAACGCAAAGCAACGGAACACAACATAATACAACACAACACAAGACAACATTACACAGCACACAGAACACATACAGCACACATTCATAGAATAACTAAATCTGCGTGCATCCATTCATCCATCAGTTTTTTTATACTGCTAAGAAAACAGAAAGTATTTTTTTAATACCCATATACTTTTCCATATTTTTTTTCTATGCGAAGTGTTAGTAATTACATGTGGAAAATGACCTATTGAAAATATGGGGCATCCCTAAAGCCATGGAGCCAAATAATGAGATTACTAAGTGTATATTGGCTTACTTCGAACTGGCTGCACAAATTCGTATTGCATATGGCCACCGGAACATTCACTAAATTCATTGTCTCTGATATGAGCAACGAGATACATCAATAATCTCTATTCTCGCAGCCGTCCTAATTCCGCATGAGTATATCTTCGCGAAGATCAATAGCATTCTTTGTATATCTGCGATTTAATTAACAAATTGTCTTCGGTTCTCTGTTGTCTAGTCTGAAAGTCGATTCTTTCCTTTTTCTTCTTTTTTTCTCTCTCTTTTGTCGCTGTGCGTTTTGGAGTTCACGTAGTTCATATCCAATCCATTAAAAGTGCAATTTGTACGTCACGTAAGGCTTCCTCGTTGTATATGAACCTCAGACGGAGATGTACAATTCTGTGAAAAGCCGGGAGATTCATTCTGTTGATAGCGGTGGCGTCAGTTATATAACGAGATGTAAAGAAAATGTTATTTTCGGTTTGCGGTTTCCGCTATGAATATTGCAGACGCTTTTCAGTCAATGGATGCTTCTATTTCCCAGACCCGAGGTTTTTATCACGGTAATTCTTTCTCACAAGAATATTATTTTGAACGAGGTGTTGTTATGATTTGTTTAAGTTTAAGAGATGGCGTGTTATGCATATTAAAATAATAATCCAGTAAATACATATTTGAAAAACAAGAATCAAAATAGAAAAATGGAATGCAAAAATTGGCCCTAATTATAAAATAATTAGTCGAAAGTAGGTTTCAGAATGAGTTTCTGAAAAGTAGGACGCTTGTGTAGTCGAACAGAAACAGAGTAAAACACTACAAGAGAACTTTGCTTCATTAGTCAAACATTTGATAATTTTCAATTATTGTCTTAGTTAGGAAATCCGCTAACTTTTTCCAATAGTAGCAAGGGATATTTTATATGCACCATACCATAGACAGAATATCACATACCACGATCTTTCATATACCAGTCGTGGTGCACTGGCTGGAATGAGAAATAGGCTAATGGGTCCACCGACGGGGGTCGATCCTAGATCACTGAGCTACACCCCTCTCCACCCACCCCCACCCACCCCCACCCACCCCCACCAAAATACCTTATAAATAATGAATAGCAATTATCTTTCTCGGATGTGGATTATATTTCGGTGTAGCATGACCCGACACACGTAAATTCTTCACTTGCCACAATCTAGATACCTTGCACAGTTTTCAACACACGTGCCTGAAACGATGCTTTATACGCACTTTACTACAGACACGACTGTCTGTACTATACTTGATCTACTTGTGCTATTTTATCCTTCGGAAAGTGCTTATTAAAGACACGAAACGTCACCATCTTAGTTACCTTCCGTGGATTATTTGTATCGTGCTATGAAGTGGGCCTTGCATCTTGTGAATGGTCTGAAGATGAAGACCAGCAAGCAGCACTCTGCAGACCTAGGCTCTAGCTAGTAGTGCATGCCTGGTAATATTAAAGACTGCACTGTTCTGTCTATAAGACAAATAACAATTGTTGTACGTCGCAAAACTGTAGCTAATCTGGCAGCAGTAAACTTGTTTTATACTTTATAGCTTAGTAAAAAAAAAAAAATAATAATAAAAAAAATAATAATAATGAATTATCTACCGTAAGAAATGACATCTTAATCCTACGGGACATTCCAAATTCCATATCACCAAACCACCCTCCGCTTGTTACCGGCCACGGTCGGACTGCTGGTGCTCCCTTGCACCTGCCAGTGCAGGCGCCCCCCCCCCCCCCCCCCCAACCAACCCCAACTTTTCTGTCCTGGACGGGCGTGCGCTACAACAGCTTGCTCTGAACGTGCACGTTAAACAATCATTCCATTCCATTAAATTTAATGTTGAGGCATGTTCACCCTGACCATGACCTATGACCTCACCTATGTCCGGGACAGACGTAACCAGGTCCCATTTCATTTGTTCACTTCATTTTAACTTGATGCTCATGCTTTTGCTCTCCTGGACACACACATCTGTTTTTATCTGTCTTATCTCTCCGGAGCAGTGGGCTATAACCGTGCCAATACAGAGCAGTTATTAAAACGTTAAATACACGGAGCTAAGGTTTCTCAAAGACCTCCATTCAGCCTTGGGGCCTAACGCAGCTTCAGTCTTAAGCTGGTGAAATAAGAAATCTCAATCTGATTGAAGCAATCTCGGAGACACGAGCCGGCTCCTCTCACGGGTCGGTGGTTTTTCACGCTACAGCGCTATTCATAACGTTATCGTGCAAACTTTGTACACAATTATAACTTGTCATAGTCCTTGCTAATTAAAAATAATTCATGCCAATAAATTGGCGCTGTGATTGATGCCAAACTTTTTTTTAGCAAGTTGGATCCATGTGGGAATCGATCAACTCCCGGCGGTGGAAGAAGAACCGCTGTCTCGAACACTGCAGTAACGAGCCGGTCGAAACTGCAGCAAACGTCTTAATTAGCAATTCTGGATGACTAAAGACAAAAATCAAGTCAGCAACCAATATATGTGTCTGGCGACAGGTGCAGATTTGGAGGTGTGGCGTGAGAGTAGGTAGAGAGAGAGAGAGAGAGAGAGAGAGAGAGAGAGAGAGAGAGAGAGAGAGAGAGAGAGAGAGAGAGAGAGAGAGAGAGAGAGAGAGAGAGAGAGAGAGAGAGAGGGAGAAGAGGAAAGAAAGAAAGAAAGAAAGAAAAGTAGGGGAGGGAGGGGAGCAAAGGGGAGGTAACTAAGATGGTGACGTTTCGTGTCTTTAATAAGCACTTTCCGAAGGATAAAATAGCACGTCGATCGAGTATAGTACAGTCGTGTGCATATAAAGGATCGTTTCAGGCATGGAAAGTCTGCAAGGAGGTTTGGATTGTGGCAAGCGAAGAGTTTAGGGGTGTTGGGTCATGCTCCATTGGAAAATACATTTATAAAACAATAAAATATTCTTGAAGCAGAGGAGTTACGACCCCCCCCCCCCCACACACACACACACACACACGCACTGCACACGCCGCTGGTTTTGTTTTCAATATGTAACACGTCGTCGACCGACTCAGACTCACATAGATCGACGCACACCAAATATATATATATATATACCTGTATATATACCTGTGTGTGTATATATCTATATATAGTTTATGGGAACACAGTTACAAACAGTCTGCAAGGGCGAATCCAGGATGTTGTAAAAGGGGAAAAGGTTTGTTTTGTTTAACGACACTACTAGAACACATTGATTAATTAATCATTGGCTATTCGATATCAAACGTTTGGTAATTCTGACATGAAGTCATCGGAGGAAACCCGCTACATTTTCCCATTAGTAGCAAGGAATCTTTTATATGCACTTTCTCACAGACAGGAAAGGACATATTACGGCATTCAACCAGTTGTGGTGCACTGACTGGAACGAGAGAAAAAACTCAAGTCAGTTGAATGGATCCACCGAGGTGGTTGTAAAATGAAGTCACAAAATTCTAAATAGTCTGAATGTGTCGAAAGCAAATGAGCCGAACTCCCAAAGGGAGCGAAATCTGAGTGTGCGAGTGTTCGGGGACATAATACAAACGTTCAGGTAGCCATATTACACACCGATGCATCGATGTATTACGACACTAATACTACTGACGATATGATACACGATACTCTTGCGTGTGTATCAATTTATACATTTTGACCATGTGTCGATTCCTGTTTTAATTTCGTATCGATTTACCAACACCAATTCGTACTGAGAAGTCTTTATTGACAAATGTTTTTCCTTCAAAGAAAAACAGTGATGTGGACATATAATATGTGTCTGCTTATGTCAGTATGTCTATGATGTGGTGTTTCCACATTAAAACTGTGTCAGTATGTCTATGATGTGGTGTTTCTACATTAAAACTGTGTTTAATGAGTGTTTCACTTTTATCGTGCTTATTTCTCATTTTTAAATCATTTCACACAAGCTTCAACTTCTTGTTTTACTGGGAAAACGCCGTGAATTAGATATCGTGCTACATATCGTATCGCGGGTTATGTATCGTGGCAACGTATCGTATCGCGGGTTATGTATCGTGACAACGTATCGTATCGCGGGTTATGTATCGTGACAACGTATCGTATCGCGGGTTATGTACCGTGACAACGTATGGTATCGCGGGTTATGTATCGTGACAACGTATCGTATCTCGGGTGATGTATCGTGACAACGTATTGTATCGCGGGTTATGTATCGTGACAACGTATCGTATGGCGGGTTATGTATCGTAACAACGTATCGTATCTCGGGTTATGTATCAAGACAACGTATCGTATCGCGGGTGATGTATCGTGACAACGTATCGTATCTCGGGTTGTATCGTGACAACGTATCGTATCGCGGGTTATGTATCGTGACAACGTATCGTATTGCGGGTGATGTATCGTGACAACGTATCGTATCGCGGGTTATGTATCGTCACAACGTATCGTATGGCGGGTTATGTATCGTCACAACGTATCGTATCGCGGGTTATGTATCGTCACAACGTATCGTATTGCGGGTTATGTATCGAGACAACGTATCGTATCGCGGGTTGTATCGTGACAACGTATCGTATTGCGGGTTATGTATCGTGATATCGTGATATCGTGAGGTAGGTGTATCGTGACAACGTATTGTATCGCGGGTTATATATCGTGTTACGTATCGTATCGTGAGGTAGGTGTATCGTGGCGTTCCTATTAGTCACCCAGTAGCCGTAGTTTCAAAGGGCGAGACGTACCCCAGTTGTAAAGCGCTCGCCTGATGCGCGGTCGATTTAGGATCGATCCCCATCGGTAGACCCATTGGGCTATTTCTCTTTCTAGCCAGTGCACAACAACTGGTATATTACAGACCGTGGTATGTGATATCCTGTCTGTGGGATGGTGCATATAAAAGATCCCTTGCTACTAATAGAAAAATGTAGTGTTTCCTCTCTAAGACTATATGTCAAAATTACCAAAATTAATGCTTCACATCCAATAGGCGTCCATTAAATAAATCAATGTGCTCTAGTGGTATCGTTCAACAACAAAAAAACTTTGATCGTAGTTTCAAATGTGTCGTGCTGTCATTAAACAAATATTCCTTTCCTCCCTCCACCCCCCCCCCCCCCTTCCATTGAAAATAAGGAAGTTAGATACGGCCCTGGGGTGCCAGTGTTCGTCATGTTCCTGTGATTTGCTCGTTTCTCTTGGCCGTAATTGCGAGTTATCACGTTATTACGAGTCATTGCGTTAATAGTGTTCGTTGATATTTACAGTATTATTACCCTCTCTCGCACTTAGATGGATGCTGAAAATCGATTTGGCGATGGCACAAAATATTACTTCTCCCAAATAACTGCAGCAATAACATTTTGTTACTTTACTTCTACGTATCGAAGGTGGTAATGGGCTGTGTAGATATTAACGTTTGTCCAGGAACTGTGCCTTGAGCTCAAATAGGGCGGAGGTGTGTGTGTGGGGGGGGGGGGGGGGGGAGAGGTGGGTGCAGTATTAGATGGTACAAATCGATTTGTTAATGGCAAAAAGAATATTATGCCGCCCATATAGCTGCAGCAATAAAATTTTGTTACTTTACTTTGAAGTTTCGAAGGTGATAATGGGCTGTGTTAATGTTTATATTTGTCCTGGGACTGTACCATGAGCTTACGGGTGGGACGTAGCTCAGTCGTAAAGCGCTCGCCCGATGCTCGGTCAGTCTGGGATCCATCCACGTAGGTGGTCCCATTGGGCTATTTCTCGTTCCAGCCACTGCACCACGACTGGTATATCAAAGGCCGAGTTATGTGTTATCCTGTCTGTGGGACGGTGCATATAAAATATATCTTGCTACCAATGAAACAATGTAGCGGGTTTCCTCTGATGACTACGTGTCAGAATTACCAAATGTTTGACATCAAATAATCGATGATCTTTCTGAATCTTTCTGAACCCTTTCTGAATCTTTCTGAATCTTTCTGAACCCTTTCTGAATCTTTCTGAATCTTTCTGAACCCTTTCTGAATCTTTCTAAAAAAATCTGAACCCTTTCTGATACTTTCTAAATCTTTCTGAACCTTTCTGAATCTTTCTGAATCTTTCTGTACCCTTTCTGAATCTTTCTGAATCCTTTCTGAATCTTTATGAACCCTTTCTAAATCTTTCTGAACCCTTTCTGAATCTTTCTGAATCTTTTCTGAACCCTTTCTGAATCTTTCTGAACCCTTTCTGAATCTTTCTAAATCTTTCTGAACCCTTTCTCAATCTTTCTGAATCTTTCTGAACCCTTTCTGAAACTTTCTAAAAAAAATTGAACCCTTTCTGAATCTTTCTGAATCTTTCTAAATTTTTCTGAACCCTTTCTCAGTCTTTCTGAATCTTTCTGTACCCTTTCTGACTCTTTCTGAATCTTTCTGAACCCTTTCTGAATCTTTCTGAACCCTTTCTGAATCTTTCTAAAAATTTCTGAACCCTTTCTGAATCTTTCTGAATCTTTCTAAATCTTTCTGAACCCTTTCTGAATCTTTCTGAATCTTTCTGTACCCTTTCTGAATCTTTCTGAATCCTTTCTGAATCTTTCTGAACCTTTCTGAATCTTTCTGAACCCTTTCTGAATCTTTCTGAACCCTTTCTGAATCTTTCTGAATCTTTATGAACCCTTTCTGAACCTTTCTGAATCGTTCTGAACCTTTCTGAATCTTTTAAACGGAATGCGGGGCTTACACTGGATCAAATCATGATTTAGCCAGTCTTCAAATATATAGAGTATTTCCTTGAAAACTGATTAAAATGTGGTATTGCCACTTTGTATAAAACTTAGCAATTGGCTATTTTAGCAATGAACAGGGTGATCCCCGGGAATGTTCCAATTGTGGCCATTAAAATACACAGTGGAAAGATTAAAAGGGATGTGTCTTTGATGACACAAATGGTGATTTCGAATTTTCCATATTTGGCTGAGTGAGAGAGAGAGAGAGAGAGGAAATCCGCTGCACCACACAAACTATGTTTATCAGGTTTTTTTTTAAAGAGCAACGACATATTGTTACAATGTAATTTTAACAATGTAAAAAGGAAGGGAAATGTTTTATTTAACGACGCACTCAACACATTTTATTTACGGTTATATGGCGTTGGACATATGGTTAAGGATAACACAGATATTTGAGAGAGGAAATCCGCTGTCGCCATTTCATGGGCTACTCTTTTCGATTAGCAGCAAGGGATTTTTTATACGCACCATCCCATAGACAGGATAGCACATACCACAACATTTTATGTACCAGTCATGTGCACTGGCTGGAGCGAGAAATAGCCCAATGGGCCCACCGACGGGGATCGATCCCAAACCGACCGCGCATCAAGCGAGCGTATTACCACTGGGCAACGTCTCGCCCCAATAATGTAAAAAGGTTACATTGGCCTATAACGTGTTACAATGGTCTCTTTAATATTAGAATACGTAAATTGTTAAACTATACTCGTAGCACATATTTACATTGGCCTATAACATGTTACAATGGTCTCTTTAATATTAGAATACGTAAATTGTTTAACTATACTCGTAGCACATATTTACATTGGCCTATAACATGTTACAATGGTCTCTTTAATATTAGAATACGTAAATTGTTAAACTATACTCGTAGCACATATTTACATTGGCCTATAACATGTTACAATGGTCTCTTTAATATTAGAATACGTAAATTGTTAAACAATACTCGTAGCACATATTTACATTGGCCTATAACATGTTACAATGGTCTCTTTAATATTAGAATACGTAAATTGTTAAACTATACTCGTAGCACATATTGTCGTGTATAGGTTTCCAACATATTCACAAATTCATTTTCAACTGTAGTGTATAGCTCTAAATATAATATATATTATATTGATCGCCATAAAGATTAAGTTCCAGTAGAGAAGGAAAAGAACTGTGAATCCCTCCAAAAGCCTTTTAAATATTTTCATTATTCAGAGGTTTATCTAAACGTTATTGCAGGTGTTTTATTATTTATTCTGTCTTCTTTTTTATTCTTTTCTTGTTTTGTTTGTTTGTTTTTTGTTGTTGTTGTTGTTTATTAGTTTGGGTTTTTTTGGGGGGGAGAGAGGGTTGTTGTTGTTTGGTGGGTTTTTTTTTTTTTTGGGGGGGGGGGGGGTCTTTACGTTATTGCCCCAGGAATGTTCTTGTAATGACATTTTCAGGATTATTATTAATAATAAAGCTTATTAACAATATTGCTCAGACAAAATAATTACATCCAATTCGACCTATTTCATTATCGTTATTTTCGGGAATTTTAAAATATGTTTCTGTCTTCCCATTCACCCTTCCCCTCTTCCCCAACACGGACGCTGATATCTGAGAGGATCTAATATTTGAGAACGGAAATTGTATCATGAAAGCTATTCCATAGTTAAGGTTTCACTGTTTCACAATACGTGATTTAGAACGTATAATATTTTTTTCGGCGTGGTTGGTTAAAGACGGAGATTGTGAAATATTAGACTGGAGAAAAAAACAAGCTGCGTTTCTCACACATCTTAAAATTTACCAGTTAGTCAGACATGGGTGGCTGGGCTGAGGAATTTAGCTTGAGTGGTAGTTTTGTTTTGTTTAACGACACCGCTAGAGCGTATTGATTTATTAATCATCGGCTATTGCATGTCAAACATTTTGTAATTTTGACAAAAGGGCGTAGAGAGGAAACCCGCTACATTTTTTCATTGGGTCAGGTCAGGTCATAGGTTTTAACGTGCACATTCAAAACAAGCTGTTGTAGCACACGCCTGTCATGGGCGTAGGTGTCGACTAACTACTGCAATAAATCCATGCATTAAAGAAAGTAATTACAGTTATAACAATCATAGACACGCGCCAGACACGTGTTAATTAAGGATGTCTATTAAATCGGAAAACATACAAAATGTACATATTCTATTTTCGTCTAAAATACACAATCCGAAGTTTTTATTCCTCCAAAAGACCTTTTTTCTTCATCCCCCCCCCCCCCCCCCCCCCCCCCGTAAAACCCTTAACGGTGAAGACCTGGTTGTTCATTTAATGGATACGTAACGTAGATAATGATAATATATTATAAAAGAAACAATAAACAAAGGGAAAAAGCCATTGAAAAGGGCATTGGGGGCGTATAATTAAAACAAAAACTCGCCTGGCAGACAGTCTTAACAAATACAAAATGTATATCATATAGAGAAACTACATTCCATAGTATATAAGCTTTGCCTTGCCCTGTGACTACATTTGTGGAGCTCGAGGGGTGGGGGTGGGGTAATTACAAAAAAAAAACTCACCTTGTAAACAGTGACAGCCAATGTGAAAACCATACACAATAGGAGATCCCAGAGTTAGAGACAATTAGTGGAACTTCACGTTAATCAATCCCCATTACTAGTAATCTTCCGTAAACTCCGGCACTGACGAACTGTGAAGAGCGAAATCGATGTATTGCATCGATCTTCCCACTCACGCATCAGTTCCCACGAAGCGATTAGATATTAATTATAAACAAATAGTCAGGGATTATATCTACCATAAAGTATCCCCAGTGATTGTGGCAGGTTTCGTTTTCAGTGGCAGACCCATCATCAGTGGCGTGTTCAGGGGGTGGGGCGCTCGCAAACAATTTGACTGGTACCATCGCCTTCTATCATATCAAATTCATCTCAACTTAGGCGATCGCTCGGTCTCCTGAACATGCCCTTGTCGGAATCTATACAGATTTAGATGTGTATGCATTGACGTATCCAGAGGTGGGTGTTCACAGTGGTCGCGTAACATCCCCACCCACCAGTTTCAAGTGCCCTTTCGCTAGCCTGGGGTGCTTGCGTTGCAGGATCGAACCAATTCAGTGGATCCGTTCAACCGACTGGGGTTTTTTTCTTCTCATTCCAACCCGTGCACCACAGCTGGTCAAAGGCCGTGGTATGTGTTTCCCTGTCTGTGGGAAAGTGCATATAAAAGATCCCTTGCTGCATTGCAATGTAGCGGGTTTCCTCTGATTACTACAAGTCAGAATTACCAAATGTTTGACATCCACTAGCCGATGATTAATTAATCAATGTGCTCCAGTGGTGTCATTAAACAAGTGCCCTTTTTAATAACATGTTTTTGAGGTGGATTTGTTAAATTCATTATCCACAATAATTAATCAATGTTATATTTCCTTAAAAACGCGTTTCGGAGCATCTTTATTGTAGAATATTTCGAGGAGCGTATTCCGAACCCTCTGAAGATCTCAGTCTGGAACTTCGGCTCATTTGCTTGGGCGGAACGTAGCCCAGTGGTAAAGCGCTCGCTTGATGCGCGGTCGGTATGGGATCGATCCCTGTCGGTGGGCCCATTAGGCTATTTCTCGTTCCAGCCAGTGCACCACGACTGGTATATCAAAGGCCGTAGTATGTTCTATTCTATCTGTGGGATGGTGCAGATAAAAGATCCCTTTCTGCTAATAGAAAAAAATGTGGTGGGTTTCCTCTCTATGACTGTGTCAAATGACCATATGTTTGGCATCCAATAGCCGATGATCAATAAATCAATTTGCTCTAGTGGTGTAGTTCAATAAAACAAACGTTTTTGGCTCATGTGCCTTCGACAAACTGAAATTACCCGTTTCAGAATTTTGCGACACTCCCTCAGTCCTTATGCGTATGTCATATATATAACCATATATCCGATTTTGAAAGATACAAAAACATAAATAATACAGATTCCTTTATCTCCCCACCCCCACCCCCACCCCCAATCATAATAATCATGATAATGTGTGTAACAACATTTGTGTAAACATCTACAGCTTTAATAATTGTTTTTTCTTGTTTCTTTTCGTGTAATTACGTCAAAACCAATACTCGTTTGTAACGTGTCGGGCCGAAAGTGGCTATTTCCCCCTTCACCGGGCAGTAAGTGATCCAGAGGATTACACCGGTTCCGACAAGAACCGACTAGCTAAAGCCACGCCTAAGCTGGGATCCTTACAACTGAGTGAGACCAGACAGTTTTTCACCGTCATTAGGGCTTATTTCTACTTCAAAATGGGATGGGAAGGTTTAGCGCGAACGTGGGGATGGTATGTGTTTAATTTTTTAAAACGTCACGAGTGTCAGTCTCTTGGAAAAGATCGGCTAATAATAATCCATATTTAGTGCTAATTTTTACTGAAAAAACAACTAAACATTCGTGGCATGACAGCAAATGGCGCGGTTTTTTATATAGTAGTCGTAGAGCACTGACTGGAATGGGAGTATATTTATCGTATTGTAACGCTGGCTGACATTGTGCCAGTAGAATAATTCCTACACAGCTCAGTGATACAGCGCACGCTTGAAGTGCGATGGGTTGTAAGGTCGATCCTTCTCTATGTACCAGTTACGGTTAGTTTTAGTGCAGGAAGGATGTATTGTCCAGCAAAGGATCTCCTCGGGAGGGGACGGGACATAGCCCAGTGGTATAGCGCTCGCTCGATGCGCGGTCGGTGTGGGATCGATCCCAGTCAGTGGGCCCATTTGGCTATTTCTCGTTCCAGCCAGTGCACCACGACTGGTATATCAAAGGCCGTGGTATGTACTACCCTGTCTGTGGGATGGTGCATATAAAAGATCCCTTGCTGTTAAATCAAAAAGAGTAGCCCATGAAGTGGCGACAGCGGGCTTCCTCTCTCAATATCTGTGTGGTCCTTAACTATATGTCTGATGCCATATAACCGTAAATAAAATGTGTTGAGTGCGTCGTTAAATAAATCTCCTTTTTTTTCTTCTTTCTTTCTTTCTCCCCGGGAGTGGCTGTCCTCCTGTTGACGAGGTACTAGAGAGAGATTCATGGAATCATCCACTTTTTTCAAAAATTCCCATTTGATTCGTGGATAACGGTTTTGTCTTTCAAATTTAGGCATTATTAAATTAATTTTGTTTTACACTCAATAGTCACAGATTAAACAATTTCCTGGAAGTCGTTAAAGAAACATTATTTTGCTTTCCTTTCAGATTTAACCACCAAATTAATTAGCTCCATCCCCTTGGTAACGGTGAAACCCAGTCAAGTTTGCGTTCAGTGCAAAGCTTTTATCGCGAGCATCCCGCCAACGATTGAGACATGTGAATAAGCGTACGAGACAGGAGAGGGGGGTGGGGGGTGGGGTGGCAACTGTACCCTTAGTATTAGAGAAAAAACCTCAAATTCAGGCAAACATTTAAAGACAATCGGGCAAAACCTAGTACAATTATTACAACGATCAGAAACGCGTTTAATATACAGCCACTAATATTTTATGCAGAAAAATATATTTGATATGTAATTACAATCTGTTAGTCGATAGCATCTTTAAAATTGCAGCAAACTCCGGAATGTTCCTTTAATTCGGCAAAAAGCAGCCTGCCCCCACCCCCACCCACCGATACAAAAATGGAAGCCCATACGCCTATGGCCATATGATAGAGCTCTCGACTAAGGTGTGATGGGTCGTAGGATACATCGTCCACAAGTCCCAATCCGTGTGCCTCATCGTGTGCATCAAAGACTGTCCAACCTATGGGAAAGTACATATAATCTTAAACGATAAAACTGTATTCCGTCATCAAAATTGTATCTCTACACAAGGCAGAGTCGAATGGGTTTTTTTTTTAGGCAAAGTCGTGATTCACTATCAGGTGCTCTTCCTTAGGAGGACTGCCACTCCCCTAGGAGATCTGTAACAGGATGTTTCATTCCTGTTGAAATGCCTGTAAGAGGACTGCCACTCCCTAGGAGATCTGTCACAGGATGTTTCATCCCTCTTGCACCGCCTGTATGAGGACAGCCACTCCCCTAGTGATCTGTAACGGGATGTTTCATTCTTGTTGAAATGTCCATAGGAGGACTGCCACCCAGAAGACTAGCTTAATTATCGGTAGGAGTAGCACACATGACGCAGCGGGTTTCCTCTCTTTCTGTTCATCGACCAAATATCGAAATAACCTTATGTCAGGCACCAAGTAGCCGTAGTTTAAAATATGCTGTTGGGACTCTTAAACACCCCATTAACAATTTGATTGGTTCCTGCCGCGGTGATTTAACATCCAAAACCAGTCTAGCCACAGTTTGTTTATTTAACGACATGCAGACGGTCGCGTTAATATCATCTAAGTTATATTAAAACTATTTTTTCCTCCAGAGGTTACTTACCATATGGAGACCTTCATGAATACTAAGAGTTTCCATGGCAATATTTTACTGAGATTTGCAACCGAAATGGCCAGACCGATGAGCGCGGCATCATAATCACCATTCCAGGCGTAACTCGCTCATTTACTAGGACATCTATCACTGGCGGGATCTTTATTGTCTTTCTCCGGGCTTGTTTGATGAGGCTTACGAACCGCAATATTCCAATCATCTTCTTGTGGGTTATCTTAAGACAGTCAACAACACTGAATTTCGAATAAGATGAAGGAAAGGGAAAGAATATTTCTTAAACACTAATCTGGTACATGAGAGACGAGATCTAATTCAGTCGGTAGAGCACTCACCTAAGATGTTTGGGTTGTAGGATCAAATCACTTCGGTGGACATATTTGATTATTTCCTTTTTCTCCTCCACGCCACTACCCAACGACTGTTCTGTCTGTTAAAGTGCATTGAAAAGATCCCTGGCTGTCAATGGGAAAATGTGGCTAATTACTGACAACTAATCACTAACAAACAAACAAAAAAAAATACAAAAAAAATCACTAACCAAGTCCTGTATAGACATCCCACATAGCTGAGGTTTGTGTCCAGAACACCGTCGTTGAACCTTAATTGGACGCAAGCATGAAAAGCACGTTAAAATGAGTGAATGGAAATTCATCACATGAAATCCTATTAACCCGCCACAGTCAAACTGAATGGAATTATACGCGTGAGGTATCAGGGACAAAACCAGCAATGTATGTTTTTGTTGGCGCCATTACAGGGTTCACACATCGATATATTAATACTAATATACCTTATAACGATTACTGCAACAATGGCCGTTCACGCTAATCTAATTAAGAAGAACTTTATCGAAAGGTCCGTTCATACGGTGTAACTTACATTAACGAACTGCAACACGCGATCTCAGTGGCAAAATGGTTAAAGGATCAGACCCTAGTTATCTGACAGTGTGAAATTGGTATTGGCTTATTTAACAGGATAAAATACTGTCAGCCTTTACAGCCTTTCTATATAAGAATTTTAACTTTATTCATTATAGTCATATGCCAAGTGACTAGTCAGTAGTTATACTAAATCCCTTTAATTTCACTGTTAGGTTGGGCAAGGCTGAAAGGCGTCCATTTCCCGTAATTATAATGCAACTGTTAAACTGCATTCATGTGTCGATTCGTGCTTCTAGAACTGAACGTCAGATCGTCGAGTGTGTTTCCTTTAAACCGTAATTTTAACATGAGTTGCTTCCCTTTTCGTATTTTACGAAGTAAAGTGGTAATAATTTAAACTTTAGCTGAATTTAAGTAGTTCAACTTATTGTGGCTATTCTGGTCGAGTTGTGTGTTCGTCCATATAAAACAAAACAAAACAAATGAAACCAAAAAACAAATCAAATCAAAACAACACGCGTCCTCCGAGGGGTCGGTGAAGCAGAAGAAACTACCTCCGACAGTTGTGCCGCTGGCTTTACCCTACCCCCTTCTTTGAACCGCCCCTGTCGTCTGCTTCCTCCTCCTCCTAGATAAACTCTGTCACTCTTTTCTTGTTGGGCTTAGCACCAGACCAAGGTGATAGTGATCGATGCTCGGTCGCGTACAAATTGAAACTGTTTTAAGTCGATTAATACTTAATCATCTCAGCCAAGGTGTGTGTTTGTGTCTTTTTCTGTATTTCCACTGTTGTCTTTTCTATTATTCTTTTTCTTTACTCTTTCTTCTATAATTATGTTATTTTTCTTTGTGTCCTTTCTATTTGTCTTTCTTTCCCGTCTCTCTTATGTTCCTTATTTTTTTATGTTTGGTCCGAGTTCTTTCTAGGTCTTTTCATTCTTTCTGTTTTTTCTTTCATTTCCTTCTCTGTCCCCTTTTTATTTGTTCACACTCTGCCTGTGTTTTTTCTTCTTTCTATTTTCTTTAAATTCTCATTTTTATTTTGTATTTGTTATTTATTTATTTTCTCTGTCTCCCTTTAGTGTTCTATCTTTCTCTTCCAACTAGTTTGATATTTTTAGCAAAACGTTGTAAGTAATGGGTAAGTTTGACAGTACAAAAAAACAACCTGTTATAGCTGAACAGGTGTTATGTTTGCAGGTTTAAACCTTTAAACCCAATTACCTAGATACATGGAAAGTTCGCGAGTTTCTGTAACAATAAAATGATATCTAATAAAAGAATAATATTAGTATTCACTTTCATAGATTATAGACCTATGCAGTGTCTGAAAATGTTATTCCTGGCAACTTCCAGAAGCGTGTTACGGTCGTTCAACAATTATACAACACAAAATTTAATACACACTCCCACCACAAAATAACGTTATAATAATTATAATGCTAAAACCACCCCCCTTCTAACTTACGTAACACTTGTCAACACCCCTCCCCAACCATATTTCCCTATTATAGTTATCAATATTCATATTTTCTGTTTGAATTTTGGTTTGGTTTGGTTATGAATTTATCATAATGCATTAAAAAAAAGCATGTTTTATTTAACGACGCACTCAACACATTTTATTTACGGTTATATGGCGTCAGACATATGGTTAAGGACCACACAGATATTGAGAGAGGAAACCCGCTGTCACCACGTCATGAGCTACTCTTTCCGATTAGCAGCAAGGGATCTTTTATATGCACCATCCCACAGACAGGCTAGTACATACCACGGCCTTTGATATACCAGTCGTGGTGCACTGGCTGGAACGAGAAATAGCCCAATGGGCCTAGGGCACGATAATAGAGTTCAATGTGTGAAGAAACCATAGGGTTATAGGGACACGATAACAGAGTTCAACGTGTGAAGAAACCATAGGGTTATAGGGACACGATAACAGGGTTCAACGTGTGAAGAAACCATAGGGTTATAGGGACACGATAACAGAGTTCAACGTGTGAAGAAACCATAGGGTTATAGGGACACGATAACAGGGTTCAACGTGTGAAGAAACCATAGGGTTATAGGGACACGATAACAGGGTTCAACGTGTGAAGAAACCATAGGGTTATAGGGACACGATAACAGAGTTCAACGTGTGAAGAAACCATAGGGTTATAGGGACACGATAACAGAGTTCAACGTGTGAAGAAACCATAGGGTTATAGGGACACGATAACAGGGTTCAACGTGTGAAGAAACCATAGGGTTATAGGGACACGATAACAGAGTTCAACGTGTGAAGAAACCATAGGGTTATAGGGACACGATAACAGGGTTCAACGTGTGAAGAAACCATAGGGTTATAGGGACACGATAACAGGGTTCAACGTGTGAAGAAACCATAGGGTTATAGGGACACGATAACAGGGTTCAACGTGTGAAGAAACCATAGGGTTATAGGGACACGATAACAGGGTTCAACGTGTGAAGAAACCATAGGGTTATAGGGACACGATAACAGGGTTCAACGTGTGAAGAAACCATAGGGTTATAGGGACACGATAACAGGGTTCAACGTGTGAAGAAACCATAGGGTTATAGGGACACGATAACAGGGTTCAACGTGTGAAGAAACCATAGGGTTATAGGGACACGATAACAGGGTTCAACGTGTGAAGAAACCATAGGGTTATAGGGACACGATAACAGGGTTCAACGTGTGAAGAAACCATAGGGTTATAGGGACACGATAACAGGGTTCAACGTGTGAAGAAACCATAGGGTTATAGGGACACGATAACAGGGTTCAACGTGTGAAGAAACCATAGGGTTATAGGGACACGATAACAGGGTTCAACGTGTGAAGAAACCATAGGGTTATAGGTACACGATAATATAGTTCAATGTGTGAAGAAAGCAGCCCAGGCAACTTCTAAAGGTTCTAAAGGGGGCTATTGATATGTTGTTCCTAATGTTATTCTGCAACAATCATGAAAACGTCAGCTGAATGTAGTATATATATATATATATATATATATATATATATATATATATATATATATATATATATATATATATATATATATATAATAATAATAATAATAATAATAATAATAATAATAATAATATTATAAATGTTTTTAAAAATGGCGACCTACCCTATATATATATTTTTCTCGAAAACACACAAGGTTTTTTAGGATTTAAAGTTTTTTGTTCTGGGTTTTTTTATCGACACCACTAGAGCACATTGATTTATTAATCTTTATTATTTTCGCATTTAACATCTTCGCCACGTACTACATTTTGTTAGTAAAACGAACTTTTCACGAATTTCTCTGTTGACTCTAATTTAATCTGGCACCTACATATTAAAGTCGTTATTGCAAATCACATATTGGAAGCGTACCTTCAGCAGGTCCATTGGTCCGTGTCTCAAGGTAGATCGAAGACGATCGGTTTGCAACAAACTGGATAACGGGATCCGTGTGGGCACGCCGTTATTGGAAACTTAATAGAAAATCGATGCGATAGATGGTCGACCCAGTGTTTTTAATACCACCGGTGATGAACGACCCGTTTCACAAATGCCAATATATCGCCTGTCGACCCGGACTTAACGCAGCATAAACCTGGTTTAAGTAGCCACTATGAAGACGTCTCAAGATAGTCCAACCAGCTTGAGGTTGACATATTCTGTTTTGAATATCTAGGGCTTAATACCTTTATGTCCACAAAATAACTATGGATGAGGGAAGTGGAAAAACAAAGAACCAGGGAATATACATACAGAGTTCTTTCTAGTTAGTCGGGGGAGGAGGGGAATCGGCGTGGATCTTGCCCAGCGGGTAAAACTCGCGACACTTCAAAACTCTACTCCTAGATTAACAATAAGAGATATTTTATATAAACTTATCTCTGACAACGCAACACACGCGAACGGAACC